>NW_027069846.1:462785-489614 GCF_002906115.3 Quercus suber
AGGGCAAAAAATGTGTGTGTGATGGCTTATTTACATAACAAAGCTGCCTCCCCAGGTTTGATTGCAGGTTCTACAATATCTCGTCCATAACTGTATTTTGAAAAAAGCAAGATTAGTCTCCCAACACAATCTATGCAATCTTTGCAGTACATGGTGCAAATATGTTATTAGCATCTTATGAACTAAATAAACAAGATTTTTTTTAGATGAGGTTTTTTAGAGTATGTTAGCAATTTCTGATTGAAACAAGTTTCCTAGTAGAGAATTGCTCCATATATAACAAGCAGTTAGTTGGAGAATTTTACATTGCCAACAAAAAATCCATATATAATCTTCACAACCAACCATAAATCTACCTCTTATTGTCTATCCTTTACATTTTCCTTCCTCATGGTAAGCACTAAAAGTCTAAAGTAATGATTACTGAAGCAGCAACAAGAGGAACTTGTCAGTGGGCTGGCAGAGCTAACCTGATCCTGTTTTCAATTTCTCATTCAAATGAAAGATTTGCACCCTTGAAACTAAAGTGGAAAATCAGAGCAAGACCATATCGGTATGAAGTATGTAAAGCATGGCTTCAAATGGCCAAGAGAGACCATATGATTAAAATTACCAATTGTACAATATGATTAAAAAACATATGTTCAGGCATACACTGTTTAACTTTAAGCGGTTGTGGTTAATCAGTGATTTTTCCCAATAGAAAGTCCTATTTATTTGTTACTAAATGGACCATAGACTAACTCCCTTTTATTTGGGAGTGTTGAATTTCCCCATAAATATGTAAGTTATCATCTTAATTTACTATTTAAGTATTGAAGAAAAGGGCCTTATTGTATGATTGGCATCCTGGATGACAAGGTATTGCGTTTCAAGGGTTTCTTCTCTTTAAAATCTTTGGTCTTTCAGGAAGGAACAGGAGCAGCAAGGCTTAACATAATGGAGATTCTTATCATTGATTTGGTGGCACCATGGAGTCCAACATACTAAAGTTATACCAAAAAGGACATGAGCAATGGACCCTATGTTGGCTAAGGGTGAGAATATCTTGATTGATGGGTGCATACTAGTTGATGACAGTGCAGGGGCTCTTGCCTTCTTTAAGAGATGCGAGAAAGAGGAATAGCTCCCACGAAGATTAGTTATACCACTTTGATGGAAGCTTTTGCCTTGTCTGGTCAACCAAAGCTGGCTAACCAGGTATTTGATGAGATGCTCGATGACCCTCGAGTGAAGGCTGATTTAATTTCGTGGAATATGTTGGTTGAAGGCTATTGTAGACTGGGATTGCCTGTAGAAGCACAGAAAATAGTTCAAAAAATGAAAGAGAATGGGTTTTACCCAGATGTGGCTACTTATGGCAGTCTGGCCAATGGAATTGCATTGGCCAGAAAGTCAGGAGAGGCACTTATGCTCTGGAATGAAGTAAACACATGTTTTTTTTTTTTTTACAATGTATTTTCACACACTTTTTCGTTTACACGTATTTTTAAAAAATACAAACAAAATTACTAGAAGAACGTTACAAAATATTCCCTTAGTTTATGAGATCACAAAGTCTGTAATGTAACAGAATTTTACCCATCCATAAGGAGTAATTGTTGGTGTATATTACTTGTTGCACACATTGTACACATAAATCAGTTTTTGAATTGGAATCATGTTTTAAAGGCACGATCTTATTTTAAAAAAGTATTGTACGTGTAATATTACAATGTGTAATAGATATTGCTCCTTTTAATTTTTACTTTTTCCAAGGTATCCTAGGAGGAAAAGTTTAGAAAAAATTGTCTCACACCAAGTGCAATTCAAAAAATTATTAACTTTTCTTATAAAATTTTTTTTATTAACTTTTACTTTTAATGACATGAGCTACTTAATGAGTTAAGTTGTTTAAGTAACATATGTAGTGGGTTCTAGTTAACTCAATTAGTAAAGTCTATGATAGTTGAATAAGATATTTGGGATTCAATCATGCTTACACAAAAAAATCGATCGGTATCTTTGTCTAATGATATAGAGCTATCATCAGTGCTGACAATTTATGTAATAAATTAAGGGCAATTTCTCTAAATTAGTGCTGACCATTGTTCTACTATGTTTAATTTACTTAAATAATCCAATCCCAAAAAAAAAAAAAATTAAATACTATACATGAAAGATTTTATGAATATTTATGCTAGCCATAACCATCTTGTTTACACTGTTGTGTTGCTCTAACCCTGTGTTTGGTTTGAGGACAGGGAATGGAAGAGAAGAGAAAAACATAAGGGGGAGCAGAAAAATGTGGGCTCAAGTGATAGACTTTTCATCAAATTTAGTTCATTCTCTTTTCTCTCATGCTATCAGAGGAAAAGGCTTAATTTCCCTTCCTTTCTCTCCTCTTTCCCTCAAAACCAAACATTATGTAAATGTCCAACTATAAACTCATACAAACCATGTCACTTTCTCTCAAGCGAAATAAATATGGTGTGTACTTGTTTGAGATAATTTTAGTTTTACCTAATCAATGTGATTGTACGTGGGTTGATGGCCTTAATTAGGAAAAAATAGACCATGTTTCGAGTGTATTCTTTCTCCTACTCACAGCTGGGTAGGTCCCACAGCTAATGGGTCCCATCAACTGTGAGTGTATAGAATATACACCTGACACAAGGTGTATTTTTCCCTTTTTTAGTCATTGATTTGTTGGTTATGTACTTGATTTGACTATTTGACTTCGTTCCATAGTAAATGTGATTAGGTTATGTCTCAATTAAGAGAAATTCTTAAGACGAAGATGCTAGTAACAATAGACTATGTAAAGCAAATGACTTAAAGTTCTAAGTTATTGAAAATGTCAAGACCATGTTCTAAATGAGATTCAATATCATTACGTACCAAGAAACTAAGTAGCTTAAGGTTATGTCAAGTGTTACTACAAACACGATAGATAGGTGTCTAAGCAAATAATCTAAACATCAAATGAGGTTGATAATAAGAAATTAAGGATCTAACAAGATTAACAACTAGGAACTTCGATCAAATTGAATGAAAATCGAATAAATCAACAAGATTAATAAAGTAACAAGCTACAAGGATACTACTTAAAGAAATAAAATCCAACAACCTAAGGGAAACTATTAAAGAAATAAAATAAGAAGAGAATCATTTTTGTATCCTCAAGTTTGTTAGTGGAAAAGTGTATCTTTTTTTGAGAATAAATGTTAGTTTAGAACATCTTATTTAGCTAAAATTAAAAACTTTTTGCTGAAAGTATAGAAAAAAAAAAAAAGTTAAAAAATAAGTTGAATTGTACAGTGAGACTCAAGAATAGTATCAAAAAGTGCAATGAGATCCATGAATAATAGTAAAAATAAACTGAAAATGGAGATAAGTTGAAAATTTTAACTCATTCCAAACGCACACTAAGGCATTCATTTTATATCTGAGGCGTTTGATATTTTTTGATCGGCATTCCTTCTATGATTATCCCTTCTTTTAGGCGTTGATGACACTTGCTACTCATCCAAGTGTGTCATTTGTAATTTCCATAATTGCCTTGATGCCACTCGTTTTTATTTCATGCCGCTGTTACGGGAATTGTAACTACCATAAAAAATGGTTGTCTAACTACATGAAAACAGTTGTCTATATTTCCCATGTTGACTCATGCTTATTGCCTTATAGATGTCACATCTCGATTCCATCCATTTTTGCACATATTATGAGGCTAAATTTATTATTTTATCTAATAGTATCCCCCATTCATAACAATAGGGGCAAGCTCTACAATTTGATAGTGGGGAAAGTGTTTTGTGTTAAAAAATAAGTAATCTTGCATAACAATTTCCATAACTGTGGAATTATTAAAATTTTACTGGTTCTTATCTAGGTCCACCATTGATATCACTTTCTTACTTATCAATAACAATTTGTCACCTCAATAATTGTGACTTTTGTTGACTCGAGACTTATTGGATAAAATTTTATTTTGTAACCAAGAGTCTTTTTCATTCAATGTTGTCATATGAGATAACCCCTAAAGAATCTATTTCATGACTCGGAGTTTCTTTCATACCCAAGACATTTAGGGTCCGTTTAGTACATATATTTAAACAATAATTTTCAATTTTTTTAAAAATACATGTAGATAAAAATATGTATAATATTATTTAAAAATTAAAAACATGTGTTTAAATTGATATACCAAATATGCTCTTAATGATTATTGACAGTTATTTCTTCAATGATTCTCCCTCCTTTTGGGCTTTGCTGCCACTTGACAGGTGTTATATGTAATTTCCATAATTATCACAAGTCTATTGTCTTTGTTTCTCGTATTATCACAAAAATTGATAACTGATATGAAAACTGTCATATCCACGTTTCCCATTATGTTTTCTTTTTGCTTATTGCCTTACAAATGTTGCATCGCTATTCCACCAATAATCACATAAGTGGCAAGGACGAATTTTATTATTTTTTCCAATAGTATCCTCCAATCAAAATACTAACTCCCATGAGGAAGTAAAAATATTTTTGAAAATTAGCAAGGAGAGAAAAAAAAATATCGATGTTGAGTATGTTTTTTACTTTTGCTTTTTTGAGGTTTTGTTGAGTATATTCCTTTTTTTTTTCTTTTTGAGAGAATGGAGTATGTTCCAATTAATAGCTTAAAGTTATGTTAAGTTTGATTTCAAACATGATAGACTAGTGCATTAGCAAAAAATTTAAACATCAAATGAGGTCGATAATAAGGCATTAGCAAACAATTTAAACATCAAATGAGGTCCATAATAAGGAATTAATGATCTAACAAGATTAACAACTAAGAACTTTGATAAAATTAAATGAAGCTCGAGTAAATAAACAATATTAACAAAGTAACAAGATACAATGAAATTACTTACTAGTATGAGCACCTTATAAAACGCTACCAACTAAGAGAAACTATTAATGAAATACAATAACAAGAGTCATTTTTGTATAAGCAAGTTTGTTAGCGGAGAGTTGTGTCTTTTACTGAGAATATTTCATTCGTTTATACCTAGGGTGTTTGACAGATATTCCTTCCATGTTTCTCCCTTCTTTTGGGCTTTGATGACATTTGCTGTTCTTTCAAGTGTTATTGTCTTAATGTCAATTGTCTTTATTTCGCGCACTGTTACAATAATTGATAATTGCTATGAAAATGACCGTTTAACTATATGAAAACGGTTGTCCTGTTTCCCATGTTTTTTTCTTTTTTGGTAAATTTTTCCCTTTTTTTTCATGCTTATTGCCTTACGGATGTCACATCTCGATTTCATCAGTTGTTGCATGGGTGATGGGGCTGAATCTATTATTTCATCTAATAGTATCATATAATCAAAATAATAGTGGCAAATTCTACGGTTTGTTAGTGGAAAAAGTGTGTTGCATTAAAACACAAGTAATACTACATAATAATTAAATTAACAAGTTTTTACTAATTCCCACTTATATTTATTATTAACTTTACTTTTTTACTTATTAATAAATACTTTATCACAATGATAGCTGTGAATTTTTTTGTTTACTATAGACTTATCGGAGAAAAAAATGCTTTTGCAACCACGAGTTTTTTTCATACTACAAGATAGTTTATTAATAGTTATTGATAGTTATTCCTTCAATGTTCCTCCCTCTTTTTGGGCTTTGATGATAGTTGTCAGGAGTTATTTGTAACTTCCAAAATTGTCTCGATGTCAGTTGTCTCAATATCGCTAAACAAAAGCTAAAAATCGATATGAAAACTATCACATCCGTGTTTCCCATAACCTTTTTTTTTTTTTGCTGAATCCATAACGTTTTATTCATGCTTATTGCCTCATAGATGTTGCATCGCTATTTCGTCAATAATTTATAATTACACAAATGGCAGGGATTATTTTTTTATTTTATTTTATCCAAATAGTATCCTTCATCCAAAATACTAACTCTTAAGACAGGGATAATTCAAGATTTTAAGCCAGTGAGAACTAGAGTATAAAGAAAATAAAAAATTCTAAATAGACATCTATATAATATTAAAAAATTATAAATACTCAAAATTCTTATTTCTAAATACATTAAAATACAATCATTTACCAACAAAGACAAAAACAAAAACAAAATAATTTTTTTTTTAATACTAGGTTGGCTAAGATTTAAAAAAAAAAAATAGAGTATTCATAGTGGTGGCACTAAAATTTTTTGCTTTTACCTCATCACTTTACAATACACCAAATATCAAATTTTCTAATTTTTTGGTATAACTTCATTTAAAATAATATAAATAACTCATTAAAATAATAGAGGAAGTAAGAGAATTTGAGTTTTTCAATTGACGGAAGAGATATAATCTTAATAAAATATTGTATTTTATCTTTAACAACTTACTACAGTAAACTGGTATTTATACTAGTTTGTTCTAGTTGCAAACAGTTTAGCTTTAACTTCTTCAATAATATATAATTTTTTGGTTCTTTAGTAGTAAAATAGTTTTTTTTTTCCTAAAATACAATCACTGTTATGAATATTTTTATTATTTTTGTTAAGTTTTTGGGTTGAATAGTTACTAGTTGGGTGAGGCTAGTTAGCCTTATTGAGGAGAAAGAGCATCTGAGGTTTTGGAATGGGGCCCAATTATATAAATGAAATATATTATAACTATATATAAAAAAATAAAAATAAAAATTTGGATCTGGAGGGGGCCAAGCCCTCACTTGGGTCCATAAGGTTTTGGAATGGGGCCCAATTATATAAATGAAATATATTATAACTATATATAAAAAAATAAAAATAAAAATTTGGATCTGGAGGGGGCCAAGCCCTCACTTGGGTCCATTCCTATCCCAAGAGGAAGTAAAAATAATGTCGGACATAAATAAGAAGAAGAAGAAGAAGAAAAAGATAATAAAACTAGTTGAGCAAGTTGGGATCTGTTTGGTATTGTTGTTTAAATAATAGTTTTTGTTGTTTAAACACCACAATATATATTTTCACAACACTTTTTTACCCAACATATTTTTATAATATTTAAATAACATTATTAGAAGTGTTTTATCAAACATGCCCTTGATACCTCTCAAAGTCGCAGCATCTATATTATCTAAGTATTTCTAACCATTTAAATAAAAAATAAAAATAAAAGGAAAACTAGCGTATAGATAGGCTTTGAGTAAGATAAGACATTTAAAAAAGTTATTTGATATTCATGTTGGTGGGAATCGTGGGATTGATGGGTTGACACTTGACAATGAAAACAAAGGCGTTACTGAAACTTGTAACGGCCCAAAATGGGGCTCCTCATTTGACCCCTACCCACAATAATCATACCCTTAAATTTCTTCACACTTGACACGTAAGCAAGCGTTTTCAATCCGTATCTGATGATTCTGATCAGATCAAGACCGGTCAATCGCTTCCAAAACAAACACTACCCCTTCAAAAAACAAAAAACAAAAAATAAAACCCGTCTGATCTCCGCCACGTGGCATAGAATCCCATCTGCGATGTCTTCATCTCGTGATTAAAAAACGAAGAACCTGTTTCTCTTTACCAGTACAAAACCCCCACCACCACCACACCACACCGCATCAAATCTTGACCACCTTACCCTTCTCTCTCTCTCAACAGAAAACCCCCAAATATTTCTTCACACTTTCAAGTTTCAACCCTCTCATCAAAACTCCCACAGGGCATAGCAAAAACTAAGGTAACAAATACAATCTTTCCTTTTTTTCTTTGTTCTTTTTTTTTTTTTTTTTTTTTTTTTTAATGTTTTACTATTGTATTGTGCGAATGTGATAATTATTATTAGGGCTCGTTATGGTAATCGTAATAATGTAATTTTATTTTTTACTATTTGATTCTTTTTAGGGTTTTCCTTAATGTCTGAAAATTCTTCCCATATCGACCTGAACTCCGACGTCGTTTCGGCCGACCCGGAAAACGGGTCTCTTCGGGTTAAGAATTCGGAGCCTTCGGTTAAACCTGTTGGTTCTGAAACTGAAACCCTAACGGTAAAGGAGGAGCCTTTGAAGAGTCAGAGTCAGGTTCAGGGTTCTTTAGTGGAGAAAGTTAGGATCTTTAGTGAGATTGAGGGTGCTGAGAGTTTAGTGGGGGGCCAAGTTGTTGTTGGGGAAGTGAAAAGCGATAAAGAATTGGTTTTGGAGTCGAAAAATAGTGTTGGGATTGTTGGGACTATGGTTGGGGATTCAGGGTTTAATGAAAGGAATGTTGGTACTGTAGATGGTGACCCTTTTGTAGAAGGGAATGATCCATTGCAAAATCGGGCCAAGGAGGAAGTAGTTGGAAGTGATGGGGGTCAAAATGGAAAGCAGGTTCATGTTGGCGAGGTCTCGGGTATCGACCGATTGCAAGATGGTATTGCCTCAGGTTCTAGACAGGGTGATAGAGAGCCGGGTGTAGAGTCGGTTAGCCAATTATCAAATGTAGCGGAGATTGATGAGACGGGGGTTACTCATGTTTCTGAGGTTTTAACTTCAGAGGGATTAGTTGGAAGTGATGGGGATCAAAATGGGAAGCTTGTTCATGTTGACGAGGTCTCGGGTATCGACCAATTGCAAGATGGTGGTGCCTCAGGTTCTAGGCAAGGTGATAGAGAGCCGGGTGTAGAGTCGGTTAGCCAATTATCAAATGTAGTGGAGACTGATGAGACGGGGGTTACTCATGTTTCTGAGGTTTTAACTTCAGAGGGATTAGAAAACCAGGATATGAAAATGGATGCTGTTGTAGAGACCAATGAGAAACGATCTCCAGACGCTCACGTTTCCGAGGTTTTAACTTCAGAGGGATTAGAAAACCAGGATATGAAAATGGATGCAGTTGTAGAGACCAATGAGAAACGATCTCCAGACACTCATGTTTCTGAGGTTTTAACTTCAGAGGGATTAGAAAACCAGGATGTGAAAATGGATGCAGTTGTAGAGACTGATGAGAAACAGTCCCCGGATGCTCACGGTATGGAAGCTGGGGTTAGCGAGACTATTGGAGAGGAGTCTAATGCTTTCAATCTTGTTGTAGATTTGAATCCGTATATGACAACAGATGAGAATGTATCAGGTGATGTGAATGTCAAATCAGGTGCCTCAAGGCCGGAATTTCATGTCTCTGATCTAGTATGGGGTAAAGTTAGGAGCCATCCTTGGTGGCCTGGGCAGATTTTTGATCCTTCAGATTCGTCAGACAAGGCAAAGAAGTATTTTAGAAAAGATGGTTATCTGATAGCATATTTTGGAGATCAAACATTCGCTTGGAATGAAGAGGCACGGATAAAGTCTTTTAGGGGGCATTTCTCACAAATGGAGAAGCAGAGCAATAAGGAAGAATTCCACTATGCTGTTGTCTGTGCTTTGGAAGAGATTTCCAGACGTGTAGAGTTTGGGCTGGCCTGTTCCTGCACATCAGAAGAAGTGTATGCCAAACTCAGAACTCAGATAATAGCTAATGCCGGAATCAGGGAAGAATCGAGTAGAAGAGTTGGTGGGGACTATTCTTTGACAGCTGATTCTTTTGAACCTGTTGAACTTGTCAATTATATTAAAGAATTAGCTCAATCGCCACGTGGTGAAGCTAACAGACTTGAACTAGTAATAGCACGGGCTCAATTGTCAGCCTTCTATCGTTGGAAGGGTTATTCTCAGCTGCCTGAGTTCAATATGGTTGGTGCTCTGTTGGAGAGTGATGCGGACATTCTACCGACTGGGGAGAAGAAAAATCACAGTGAGTTGAATGAGAATGCTATTCTGGATATTGACAATGAGAAGCCGTTGGCTTCTGGAAAAGGAAAGTCGAAGAGTCAATTAAGCTCTTCTGGTAAGCGAAAGCACATCTCTGGGGATAGTACGTCCCCCAGTAAAAAAAAGAAAAAAGAGAAGAGTTTGTCCCCCGGTAAAAAGGAGAAAAAAGAGAAGAGTTTGTCGCCCAGTAAAAAGGAGAAAGAAGAGAAGAGTTTGTCGCCCAGTAAAAAAGACAAAAAAGAGAAGAGTTTGTCCCCCAGTAAAAAAGAGAAAAGAGAGAAGAGTTTGTCAGATTTGCTCACTGAGAAGAGCTTGCGTACTTCAAATGGTGAAAGTGGATCAAAAAAGAAAGATGTTGGTAAGTTGCTTTCAAAATTGTCTGGAAAGAAACGTAAGGCAGTTGATGGTATGTCTGATGACTCTTCTGTGAAAGATGAGAAGCGTCATCTGTCATCAGGGTCTGCCAATAAGCCTGTACAGACCAGGCAAACTTTTAAAGTTGGAGATGGCATTCGTCGGGCTGCCAGCCAACTGAATGGGTCTAATCCAATACTCAAGTATGGTGATGGAATTTCTCAAGATACAGTGGACAAGAATAAAAGCAAACAAAATCCTAGCTTGGGGAGATCCCACATTAGTGAGCTCACAAAAATGGAGGTTTCCTCTCCTGAAGAGATGCTGTCACAGCTCTGCCTGGCTGCCAGAGATCCCATGAAAGGATACAACTTTTTAGTTTCTATTGTTAGCTTTTTCTCAGGATTCCGGAATTCTGTTAGCCGGGATGATTCTAATTTCATGGAGCGTGAATGGTGTTTGAAACGAGTCTTCGGTGGGAAAACTGGAAAAAGATTAAGAAAGCGAGGAATCAATGAAAAATCCAAGTTGGAGACGAGCGACTCTTACTGGACTGACAGGATTATTCAAAGCCTACCTGAAGAGCACTCATCACTTGAGAATCAGAATGAAGCAAGAGAGATTCTGCCTGAGACTTCAAGTGAAAAGGATTGTTCTGCTATTGAACCACTAGTAGCTTTTGAAATGAGTCTGAATATGGATTCTAAGCAACAAAGTTTTGGTGAAAATCTTGGATCAGATGCAGTGAAGCCAGTGGCTCACTTGGAGGAGAGCTTTAGGCCGGATCCCTCACCGACGGCTCTTATTCTGAACTTTATGGACATGGATGCTGTTCCTTCAGAAGCAAATCTTAATAAGATATTTAGCCGCTTTGGGTCATTGAATGAATCAGAGACTGAAGTTATAAAGAAGAGTAACCGAGCCAAGGTGGTTTTCAAGAGACGTTCTGATGCAGAGACGGCTTTTAGCAGTGCTGGGAAATTCAGCATTTTCGGACCTTCACTTGTCAGTTATCGACTCAAGTATTTGTCCTCTACACCAAGTAAAGCTTCTCCCAGTACCAAAAAGCGAGGCAGAAAAGATACAACATCAGAGGAAGGCAATGTGGTTTGATGCTTTGAACTCTCTTATCTAGATGTTGATTCAGCGTTTAGGTATTTATTATGAATCAAGTATGAATGTACTGTTGGTTAACTGAAATGCGGTTAGCAAGCAAATAGGTGAGTAGTTGACTTGGATATGATTGTGAAAATGTGTAGGAAGCAGACTCAATCAAATGTATCTAACCAGTTGGTTATTTTTTAATTGACTCTTAGAAAGTTCTACATTTTCAGTAATTGGGTTCTTTGCCTGAGAGATTTTATTAGGCCATGATGTTGGGGCCTGTCAAGGCTTTGGAGATTCCGGGTTTCATTGGTTGTTTAGATTTTTCAGTATACCTCAATTTAAGGTTTTATAATGTAGTCTTGTCCATCTTGTCTTATGATCAATGCTTTGTGTCAACATAAATTTGTCAACTGGTTTTGTTTTCTGGAGTTAATGCTACACCATATTATCTCAGTTAATCATGTTCCTTCTTCTTGTTGACCCTATACAAGGCTCAGCGGCCAATCACTAATGATCTTTTGGCTAAATGACATTTCTTGGTTTCCAACCGTGACAATCTTTTGGCCAAATGACATTTCTTGGTTTCCAACCGTGACGTTTGGAGTCGGATCCTCCCCTTCCCGTGTCTGACTTGCACATGCATGATTATTTGCATTCAATGTTGAAGATTTTTTCTTTTTGGGTGTTATAAAACGATGAAAAAAAACATTTTTATTTTATTTTATTTATTTATTTGTCAATGTTTAATTATATTTGAGCAGATTTATGGTAATATAAGGTTTTCTGAGTAGGATCATGGCCAGATGTTTGTAATTCAAGCTAGTCTAACTAACTTAAATGGTTTGTGATGCCCTGAAGTTCTTTTGACTGTCAAGACTCAAAACTGTGATCTTAATATTTGTTCATTACAATCATTTATCTCTACTGTGGCAAAACAGAGAGGAAAATATGATTTGGCTGAGTACTTATTATTATGTGATTATGTCCTGCCAATTTCATTCAAATTAAATTCTATGTTATTATGCCTCTATGTTTACTCTAGATATTGAGATTGGATGATATCATGTTCCTTATGATGGATTAAAAATGAGATTTGGCCAATCTCTTTTATTTTACGAGATCCTGTTCATTTCTAAAATCACATTTGTATGAGAATCACACCATTAATCCTTGTACAATATCTTGCAACCATAAACTGTTTTGATTTAAATTTTGTGTAGGAGCATTGGTTTTTGATTCATCTTACGTTCTAGCAAATCTGTTTCATTTTATTCTCAGCATATTCCTTGCCACTGTATGCTGAAAAGATAACATCAACATCCATGTTATAGTAGTCTAGTAGAGTGTTTTTTCAAAACTCATAATAAACATATTATGGTGGTGGCCTGTCCTAGCATGTCAGATTTTCACTTTTTATCATGTCCCGGCGCGCATATACACTTGATGGTTGATGGTAAATGAGTCCACAACAATTTCTCACTTTTCACTACCGGCCAACGGGAAGAAAGCTACAAGCCTACAAGTATTGAAGTAGACTTCTTGTGGATCTATTAAAAAAAAAAAAATCTATAAAAGAAAATAATGAAGTGGAATGAAACATGACGATGGAATGAAATATTACATTTTTCCCCCATGTCGGGAAGTTTATCAAAGAAGGAACTTTTCTATAATGGTTAAAAAAAAAAATTAGCATTTTCTATTTCATTAAAATAATAAGCAGGGGCGTTTAATCAAATTGTGGACTGGACTCACCCGTCCAAACCATTTGGGCCGAACTGATGTTGGCGGGACTCTGCCCTTTAGAAAATGAAAACCCAATCGCTACCTATATTAAAATCCCATTGTTCTCTTATTTATGGGAAGAATAGTTAGGAGGGGGTATAAATGAATGTGCATTTGCTCATAAACATTTCATTACTTTACTCTTAAGCAAGGAATAGTTGGAGTACATATTAAGTATCCCCAATGTTTTATTCTTTCATTTATTTCCCAGTGTTTTATTCTTTCATTTATTTCCCTCATTTCCAAATGGAGTGTTAGGATCTTAATTGACAAGCTTCAAGATCATATCATTTTGGTTGCTAATACTTTGGGCGACACATTCTGACACTCATGGTTGTTTTATAAGTAAATTGGATAAAAGAAGTAATGAAATCCTAAATTGATCACCTACCTTTTTAATTATATAATCTTAAATTGATTGCCTATTTTATTTTTCTTTTCTTACAGGTACAGTGAAAGCATTCAAACATAAATTCTCTTCATTTAGAAAACTAGATTTACAACTTTGCTATAATGCCTTGGTTGATCACTTGCTTTATTAGAAATTAGAAACGTTACCAATTTACCATTACACCTAAGTGAAAATATATGACATGTCAATAAAAGAAATAATTATACATGACTTCTCAACCGATACAGAGTTATTATGGTCGTGTTCAAGTAAAATTTTCATGATTGTTGAAATAAAATAAATTTTGTTTTTTAGAATCTGAAAAATTACATTTAGGTAAATGAGTAGAAAGATATTGCTAGAAAATAGTAAAAACCAAATTAAAATAGTCTTAATTTTTTTTAGAAGGAAAATAGTCTTAAACTTCCCTATTCATGATGAGTTTTAATTTAATCCACCCCAATTAGATTAGGGTCCAACACTAGACCATAAAAATTAATCTATTATTAGTACACACATTATTGCGCACACACACACATATATATATATTTTTTAAAGTCATTTTCAAAATTTTTTTTTGATTAAAAAATGAGTTGTGTGTACTTTTGGTGTGTAAACTGTAAAGTGTTGTATATAACTATATATCAGTAAGAGCAAAGGACAAATTAGACGCTCTCATTCTTTTTTGCACACGTATATAAAAATTTCCATTTTTACCTTCTCATTTTTTATTTTATTTTAATTTAGTCCCAAATTTTAAAAACCGCCGCTTCTCCAAAGTTCAAAAAACTCCCCCTCCTCCTTCTCTCTCTCTCTCTCTCAACTCTCAAGTCTCATCTCAACACCAACACCGGTAGTTTTTTTTCCGCTCTCATCTTCGAATTCATACAAAACCAATCGAAACGCCGTCTCCGCCGCCTGAAATTCGAGTAGATCGGCTGCTCAAAATCCAGTAATGGACGCCGATTTCGTCAAGAGAAACAACGATCTTCAAGGCAGACGCCTCAGTCTCATCGATGTCTCCTCAGAGGACGATTCTCTCTTATTCAATTCCTCCTTCTCTGAATCGCTCCACCATTCATTTTCAGGTTCTAAATCCGCAATTTTCTTTTTTCATTTTCGAATCAGTGTTTGAAGTTTTTTTTTTTTTTGGTTGTATGTGTGAGTGAATCTGATTGATCTTGTTGTTTATAAAGAAAGCGTGATTTAGGTTTTTGAAAAACTTGCTGCTTCAGACTAAACCTATGTAAAGAGAAAAAAGTTTCAGATGCCCAATTGATCTTTGCTTTTTTCACTGAAATTGAGTTTTTGAATAGCTTTGAATCGAGCTCGCCAAAAGGAAGCTTTTTCATTCGGTGGCTGAAGTCACAAAAATTGTGCAATTTGTTCTTGATCGTACTCTATTTAGTTGTTTTGAAATGAAATAAAAGTGTTTCCTTTGAGATTCTAGGGCTGCCTTTCCAGTTTTGATTGTTTCGGATTCAATTTTTGGGTCGATAATTTTCCTTTGTATCGTCTAATTTGTTTAGCTTATTGTTCATTTGCATTGGTTCTTAGAAAATAAGCTGAACAAAAGTACAGTTATCCATAGAAAGAGTACAGCAAATATTTAATTGGATCTATATCTATTTTGATTTAATATAATGTTCAGAAAATGAGGGACATGGAAGTGTTGAGTTGATGGAGTCCGTGGATACAAACACATTAGAGGACACATTTGGCACTTTTGAACATATGGAACAAGTGCCTCAACCGTCTGAATCAAATGAACCAGAAATGACAACAAAAAATCGCAAATATAACTTGCGCAAAAGTTTAGCGTGGGATAGTGCTTTCTTCACAAGTGCAGGTATGCTTTCTGCATATACTCGAAAATATGGAAGCTTTTTGTTTAAAGTTCAATTGTGAGGAGCATGACTTTGTTGGTATATATGACAGGTGTTCTGGAACCGGAGGAGTTGTCTAGCATCATGGAAGGAGTTGAGAGCGTTGAAAAACACAAATTACCCGGGATTCAAGAGGAGATACACAGATCTGCCGAGTCAATCTCTACTTTGGAAAGCTTAGAAAGCGAGTCTTTGACATTAGCAAGTCTTGAGGCCGATTTGTTTGAAGACGTAAGAGCTTCAATCCAGAAATCCAGTGCTGCATCCAATGTGGCAAATGCAAGAAGCATAGCTGCACCAGCAGTGACTGGAATCCAAAGTATTCGTTGTAAGTGCAGTTGCTACATCTCTACTTGTTCAGCAGTCATTCCCTTTGTCTTGCACATGTTGAAGTGCTAGGAGTTGGCAGGTTATGCTAAGAAGATTTGAATTAAGCCCTAGCCAAACCCCATCCAAACCCTTATAACCTTAGCTAAAGTTCTGGGTCTATTTTAGGAATGACTTATTCTCAGACTAACGTTGGCTTTTGTTTTCAGCTTCAAAGAAGGTGGACTTTGTGTCTCGAAATAAGGTAAATTCCAAGCTTGGCAGCTGGTAATTGTCATAATTTCTATTATGTTTAGGAATATATGAAAGAATATTGTTTTGAATTTTCAGATTAAGGCCAAATCAACTTCCAGCAAGTCAAATGTAGGTTTGCAAGGACCAGGGAAAATGACAAAGCCAGTTTTTGGTGGTCCACATGTATCTCAGGTGTGCATCCATCTTTCGGCTGATCTAATCATTGGTTTTTCTATTTCATTGCTAATTCGGTGATTGAAATTTTATATGTTATTTGAAATCAATACAATGAAGAGAATTTTTGGCCCATATTTGTGCTAACTAATACATAGGCAGGAATAAAAATAATCAGATATCATGAAATTAAGCTCTAACATTTGATGTGTTTTAATTGACACTTTTTCTATCTTTTCTAAAATGAAGTCCTTTGCCAAGAGGGGAGAGCCTACATCTCTTGCAAAGCGACCAAAGGTAGGCAAGGACAGTCCCAGCTCAACCGCATTAACCAAGAGGGCCTCAATGGGTGGTCACCATGTTAAAATTGTAAAGGATGATGCAAGAAGTGCAATTGGTAATTATGAGCATTATTTAGTCAGATTATTTAGTTTCTTATATTCAGATTAGCTTTACTCTTATTTGAATTGAAGTACATTTAAACCTTATTTCATTGTTGCAGGTAGAGGGGCTTTAGTGCCTAAATTACCTGCGTCGGGTGGTTTACGAAATGTTGTTCCTAGGCCCACAGAATCATCTAAATCCTCTTCTTTGGGTTCATCAAATGCAACCAAGACACTACCAACTTCTTCCTCATTTGATAGTTCTGGAAGTGCTTCTTCTGACAACAGCAGTATATCTACCCAAAATTCCATGAAAAGAAAAATTGAATCTGGAAGTGGTAACCCACCTTCATTTGGTTCAACCTCCAAAACACCGTCCAGAACACCATCAATAAATAAAGTTCAGTCTGGCAGTTCTCATCTCTCTCAGTTGATGTCTGTGCCCAAGCTCACCCCTAATACTTCACCTGCTAGCTCTATCAGTGAATGGTCCTCAGAGTCATCATCATCATGTTCGACTGTTAAACAAATATCAAATAATTCAAGAGCTAGCCTTGACACTGCTTCTTGCAAAGGGGTCTCCATAGATAGCGATGCAACTCATGTTTTGGAGTCTCAGAAACATTGTAATGAGCAAGGTTCTTTTGGGCACGAAAGTCACATGACTGGATTGCTTGGTCAATGTGTAAAGAGAGCTTCAATAGGAAGTGGTGCACTTCTTCATCCAGCTTCTGCAAAACCTTCTGGTCTTCGGTTGCCATCACCTAAAATTGGCTTCTTTGATGGGGTCAGTTTTTGCGTTCCCTATTATAATTTTTTATTCTAGTTGGGAAGTGTTTTTTTTTTTTTTTTCGGTGGCAGTTTTCAAGATGGAGGTAAAAGATGTAATTTTAAAAATGACTAAGCTATACAAACTAAAAAAAAATTACAGGTCCTTTGTGGAAATTGTTTTGGCAAACTCACCTTATTCACCATCAATTTTTTATCCAATGCAGGCGAAACTGGCAGGACGCACTCCACCAGGAAGAATACCATCTCATCCTGTGGTACCCAGTGGCTTGCCTAAAATTGGAGCAGGGAGTGTTAGACCAAATGGAGGCCCAAATGAGGCGAAGTTTGGAAAACCTATCAGAACTCTAACAGCAATCAGTAATGTAAAACCTGATCCTCAGCCAACTTCCTTGAATATGAAACCTAAATCTCCGACACCTCTTCTTGAATCACCATTTGCTGCAATCCAAGGCTCTAGTGCATCAAGGAATGTCAAAACTTGTCCTGGCAAATCTCCTAAAGTTCAAAACAGAATATCTCCTAAAACTGTTGGAAAAAGTCAGCTGAATGCAGAGAAAATTGAATCTGAAGGATGTGATGTTGGTATATGTGATTCAGAAACCAAGGGAAGTGCCTACAGATTGGATATGAAGGTCACTCCTATTAATGGAGGACTTAATACTAGTGATTCAGGTACCATTTCTTATATTGTAAATATAAACCCAGGTCAGAAAGTGGGTGAAGATGCAATATATGACCTACACAATCCCAAGTATGATTTGCATTCAAATAATAGCACTTATGAGAAGGAAAAGTTAAATTTTGAAGATCAAGTTGATGGTTTGAGCAGACAAGTTGGATCTATTGATATAAATAAGGAGATTCAGAACAATCTCATTGGTGATTCTCTTTCTCGGTTACATGCTGGCAGCAAAGATGATTCTGATTCTCTGGAGTTGTCCAGTCAGAGGGAGCTTCATGACTTTTCTCAACAGGATGAAAACTTGAAATGTTCGTCGAAACCTACCCCTTCTCTTTCTCCCAGCATGTTTGAAGTTACAGTTAATCCGAGGATACCTTTTTCTGTTAAGGATTCTTATTGCAATATGGATGGATTGTTTGATGTTTCAACAGGATCTACAGTGGTAAAAGAGGCAGAGAAGACGCCCAACTTGACTTTGCTAGAAAGCAGTCTGAAAGAAAACAGCTGAGATAGAGTAACAGCATAGTAGTTTATTTTCTTCAAGGTCAGTGTGTATCTTTCAAGTCTGCTGAAATTATTAGAATTGGTTAGTAAGGGAAATGCTGAGCCTCGAAGATTCTGTCCTACTCATGCTACATAAAATATTTCACTTTATGTTATTTGAAGGATCTTATCTTTTCCAAATACTTAATGTAGGATTTAAGAACTCATTGTATTGTGTTGTCCACTGATATGAGCTATCTTGATTGCTTGCAGGAGCAGCTGTGCTGGTGGCTGAAACTAGTGTATGATTTTCATACGACCTATACAATTGGATTGGCCTGGTGTTCGCATTCTAAATTATTTTTGAAGTGCAAATTCAATCACGCATTAGAAGATGGTGTTGCATGCTTTTGAGAGAAGAAAAAAATGTAGTAGTGTGTGTGTAATTTAAGCTTATGTCATGTTAAAAGTTATTGATAGTTTATCTCATTCTCATGTACGTTGGAATCCTCTTGATGAGGTGTATTTGGATAGGGTGGTATTCTAGTCTAGGAACTTTTTTTTGAAAAAAAAAAAAGTGGACTTATATTTTGTCAAGACTAAAATTATTTTGTGAATGCTTTGGGATACAACCGATTAAAGAAAAGGCTCAGGTTTTCATGGAAATGATACGATCTTTGGTAGGTAATGGTTTATTACATTTCCAAAGTGAAATAAAATCTTTTAAATTTAAACACCTGGAGTGCCCGACAATGAAATTAAGGAAAGTACAACCAGCTTTGGGTAAAATTCTAATTGCTGATAACCTTAGGAAGTGTTGACTAATCAACCAAAATCAATTGAGTAGTACTAAAATTATTACAAGTTAATAAAGTTGAGTTTTTTTCATTAAAAAATATATATATATATATTACAAGTTTTATTACATTTGGGCTTACAAATTAATGTGTCATCAAGTAGAAGGAGGCAATTCAAAATTTAGTTTGAGTTGATTAGAATCCACCAATCATAAGTTTTGTGTAATAAAATTTGTAGTACATTTAGCATTTTCCGTATTAATATATATATATATATATATATATGATTCATAAGAGAGAGCATGAGGTTTTGTTATGTGATTAATTTCTTATAATTTTTAAGGAAAATGTTAGTTACAAATTTTTTTTTTTCCCACAAATTGATAATATGGCAAGAGGTTAAAAAATGAAAAGTGATATCAATGGTAAGCCTATATGAGAACCAATAAGAATTTGCTATATCAATAATTTGTAAAAATGTTGCAATATAGTTTGTGGTTGTAGCACTAACCTTTTTTTTTTTTTTTTTTTTATTTTTATTTTTAATTTGGACTCCTACCTCAATAAAGTTTACATTTATATCAAAGTATTAATTCATTAAATTAGTCCAAGACTAACCCAATAGATTTGGATGCCTAAGGTGATATTTTCAAATGAAGCATTTGTGTTATTACTTAAATAATATTTAACTAGTGTTTTGTATAATTTTTTTAAAAAAATCCATTCTTTATACTTTTTACTATTATTATTTTTTTTTTTTGGGGTGGAAAAATGCTAAAGTTATAGCAAATTTTACCACAAAACTTATAAAATTAATGTAGCAATGAGTGTGATCAGTGGCACTTCAATCACAAAAAAGTATTTGAATGAACGATGCTATGGATTATAAATTTTCCAACATGAGAATTAAAAAAATGCATCATCAATCACAAAAAGTAATTCAAAAATGTATTTAATATATGTTGTTGAAGTCAACCAATCATATTTATTGTTGTATTAATTTGTAAAAACTATGCAGTAAAATTTATAGTATTTTTTTAGATTTTCTTATTATAATTACTTCTTGTGATTGGTAACACATCTATTTGTAAGAGCTATGTATTTAAATTTGTCTTATCTTTAACTTTACTCAATCCTTTGGGTTTTCTTAAAAGTGGGGGAAAAATATAAAACTACATATATATATATATATATATATGGTTCAAGTTATACCTAATGTGGTTCAAGTTACACCTAATGTAGTGTTGCTTAGAGTTATATCACCCAATAACTTGTTATAAAATTCAAAATTTGAAAATCTCACTGTTGAATTACATGTTCTATATGTTCTTAACATTCATGCTAATTGGATGTTATTTACCATTCAATTCATAAACTCATCTTTTATGCATTATTTTAAACTACAAAAACTTGAATTTAAATAATTGATTGATGATATGGCTATTAATCTTTGTCCACCTAGAAATTTTGTAAATATGGATAATATATGAAGATAATGTAATTTAATGATTGATTTGTCAAAATTCAAATCTAATTAAAAAAATATTAGATGGTTTAACATTGTTTAGAGTTA
Organism: Quercus suber; assembly: GCF_002906115.3. Classification (NCBI taxonomy): domain Eukaryota; kingdom Viridiplantae; phylum Streptophyta; class Magnoliopsida; order Fagales; family Fagaceae; genus Quercus; species Quercus suber. The sequence continues at coordinate 483,497 of NW_027069846.1, forward strand.
TATCAGGTGTAATTTGAACCCAATCCTATATGCATATAATTTTTTTTTTTGGGTATTTGTACATTAATTATGTATAATATAAAATTTTATATAATAATAATTATTATTATTATTAATTGAGGAATATGACATTGTTGCTTTGAAAACAATTGAGACAACCTATAAAAATTAAATATTCATGAATTCACTAAAATTAGTCTTTAACTATTCAGATTTCCCAACTTCTTTTAGTGACATGTAATTTATACATATTGGAACCAACACTGTAGTATTTTATTCTATATAGTTAAAAAGATTACTAATAGGATAAGTTCATTTATTTTTTTATATTAATTATTTTAAGTGAGATACTAATTATTTAAGTATAATGAACATTTAATGTCATTTTTCTAAGATTTATATGAGAAAAAATTGATTTAAAATATGGTATTTTTTGCTCTAATTTAGTCACTTTTGCAATAGTTGAAAGAAAGTCCAACAAAAGAAAAAAAAATTCAATAACATACAATAAAAAATGTAAAACAAATAATTGAAGGATATTTTTATTTTTTCAAAATGATATTTGCATTCTTGAGTAGGCATGAGATATGTATGTCTATATCAATCAAATTATCATGCAATTTCCAAATATGTAGACACATAATATTATCAAATCACTATACCACTCTTATTGTCTTTCTATTTTTCAATAAAATAAAATACTAAAATATTACAAATTGTTATTGTAGGGGACATAACCAATAATCAGGCCTAATCAAAAGAGGAATGGGTTGAAAAGCATGTCTGATGCAACTAATTTGTAGAGATGGATTATCAAGGCCAACCTTTCGAGCCTTACAAGCTTCAATGGGTGATTTAAAGAAAGGAAATTGTCTAGGTCAACAGTTTAAGAAGAGAATGATAGAAAGAAAAACAGAGATTCTTATTCAAGTTCTTCCTCAGGCTAGCCAAGGAGGAATGGTTCTTTGAATTATATGCCTCTCGGTTATACAATTCTTAATTTCTTTCCCTTTTCCTCTCTATTACTATTTCTGATCTCCTTTCTAGGAGGATCATCCTTCCTATATATGGCTATTGGGATTGCATCCTAACCTTCCACTTTGATGGTCGTTGATCCTTCCTTGGATACTTGTTCCATCATTTGCTAGTGGTGGTAGAGTAGGATGCAAGTTGTGGGGACACTATTCAGGGGTTATTCTGCTATTAATGTGGCAGGCTGAATTGGTATAGTGCATTAAATATTGAGGTGATGTATGTTTTATCTAGAAGCTTCCTCCTCTCATTGCTTGTACATCTCTACTTCTTTCCTCGGCCTTCAAATCCTAAGGCCTTAGTGGTTTGTCAAAGGTTTCCCGAGGAACATATGCTCTTCAGGCAGGCTGCCTTCCTCTGTTTCACTATTTGAATTATTCTTATTGTGCTGGATCGAGTTGATGAATAGTTGGGCCCAATTGCTCCTCGGTTGAGCCTATTTGATAATCTTCCTTCTTCAAGCTTCCCACTCCCACAGTTATGTATAAATTTATTGAAATATTGGAGGAAACTCACAACCAAATACACCGCACACCGTGCAGAACTCTACTAGTTATAAATTAGTGTTATATATGCAAGAAGAGTCTAAACATTATCAGTCATTTAGTTGCCCACTACCCTATTTCTCGAAAAGTTTTGGAGCATGCTTTTTCTATATTAGGGGTTTGTTGGGTTATATTGAAGGGTATTGTGGCGCTTTTAGGAAGTTAGTAGGACAAGTATAGTAGGCTTCATAATGTCTTCATTTGAAGAGTGATTTCCCATTGTCTCACCTTGGTTATTTGGAATTGCAACACTTTTTAAAGGTATTTTACTAGAGAGTAATTTTAAGACTTTTGAAGGATGTAGTATACATCGCATGAGTGATGGATCTTTCCTTTAAATAATGCAATGTGACTAATGCTTGTTCATAAATACAAGCAAGACTTGTACAATCTGATAGAACTATTCCAGCATAATTTTTCATATAATGGTAAACACATACTAATTTAAGAGTAATAGTAAATAATAAAAAGATGGAGGGAGTTTGAGGGAGAACGGTAAGAGAGAGAACAGTGGCAATCTAGCAGCAGAGATTTCAACAGTTGTGGCCATCAACGTGATTTTTGTGTGGAGATCCCAAGTCTCAAGTGCAACTCAAGTTGAAAAATGGAGGACGGAGAATGGCATCGCGAAGGTGGTCAGGAAGAAGAATGCTGGCTATGCACTTCGAATAGGTTAGGTTCATCAAATTTCCATATAGGAAATAGTACGAATATGCTATTGACCAAACCAATGCTTGGATTCAACATTTTTTTTTCATTTTTTTTTCTTGTCTGAGTGGCAACGGGTAAGGAGAGTTTGTCAAGCGCTTGTGTATAAACAGCCTAACTTTGTCCTTCAAATCCATAGAATGAAAAATTTAGTGCACAATTGGATGTTGCTGAAAACTGAAAGTTTTCATTGTTTTTAGTGAATCCGTGCACTATTCACAAAAATTACAAATACTTTTTTTCAACAAAAACAATTTCAAAACTGAGTCCTATAGCACTATTCACATATTTAAAAATTATTTTAAATTTTCAATTTTTAGTAATAAGCAATATCTAAATAGACAATCTACATTAGAGAGATTTATGGTTTTACAATCAAATCAAGTTAAATGTTAAAAAAAGCAAAAATCTTAAGGTATTTTAAACAAATGTGAAATGTATTTTCAAAACTTTTGTAAGAAAAAGGAAAAGAAAAGAAAAGAAATAATAAATTTAAACGAGTATAAATAAAAAACCCTAGGCCATTCAATTCTATAACCCAAACAAGAGCAGCTCCATTGGTCCACTGTTTCGATGATGGAACGACATACTGTATCGGTGCACTCATGATGCGTTTGTGGAGTGCAGAGTGGGAGTGGTGTCGCCTAAGCTCATTGTGAGAGAGAGATCAAGCAACATGCTCAATGATCAATAAATATAAATTCCTTGACATTTTTCAAACTAATGACATGACGTGTGATTGGACAGTCATTAGTTACTGCATAAAGAAATTAAAATCGATCAAAATACAGAAAAAAGTGGATATTCAATAGACTCCACTGGCAGATCAGCACAAGTCTATCAAAGCAGGTTGAAGAAGTGGTAGATCTTTAGGAAGCAAATCTTTAGGAAAACTATTGGTATTCTTAGCATGAATCCATGCATGCATGTGTGCGTGATAGGGAGCAGAGACAGTGAATCCATTAAACAAGCTTGTAAAAGGATATCTTGGAGTTAAAAAACATTGTCCCAAACTCAAAACAAAAGCTTAAAATTAATAAAGATTGTTCACAAAATTCACTCAATAATATAAAGTAACATCCTTTAACAAAACCATCTAAAACAGAAGATACGCCTCTTATCCCCTCAACTTAAGACCTGGGCTTCTCCTTCTTCTCCTTGAAGAGAGCCAACAGGGAGACACCGGAAACCTTCACAACCTTGAATCTAACACCAGGAATATCTCCGACGGCATGACCCTTACGTCCGAATCCAGCAATCAACACCTCATCCTGCATTCACATATCACACATCAATGGTTATATAAAAAATACAACGCAGTTGCTAGTTGTTTATAATTAGTAACCAACAAACTAGACAATGCTAAACTTCCAAACCAAGAAAACCTACGTTTTCTTCAATGTAGTTCAAGCAACCATCGTTGGGGACAAATGCAGCAATCTTTTTCCCATTTTTGATTAATTGAACTCTAGCACATTTCCTAATAGCAGAGTTTGGCTGTTTGGCCTCAATACCTCTGCACATTTCAGAAAAACATTTGTATGAGTTGACATCAAATGCTTAATCACTGAGTAACAGAAAATGAAAACATTAAACATGTAATCTTACATCTTCTCTAGGACAATTCCCTTTGCATGGGAAGACCCAGCAAATGGCTTCTTCCATTCATTACCAAGGTGAGACTTTTTGTATGACTTGTCGGCCCACCTTTGTCTTCTACGGTGGGACTTCAGCTTACGACCAGCTCCCATACCACGTGTTTTCCTGAAATACAAAAGTTATTCAAATCATTAACCAATTCACCCCAACAAAGGCAGGCTATTAATTAAATCCAAAAATTAAATTCTGCCCTAATATGTTGCCAATTGGCAACCTGGAAAACTCAAACCAAAACCTGTAACATAATTTCAGTTTTCAATATGATTATAATTGTTTTGCAGGCATTCATACCAAGAAACATGTCAAAGAAAGAAATAAATCAATCTGTTCACACAGTGACTAGCACAGCCAGCTTTGTAATTTTACAATTCAGAACAACATAATAATCAAGCTCACTCCTTTTTCCCCAATATTTTACTAGTTGAATAAAGCCATTTTTAACTCCATTGACCAGCCCAACAGTAAATTTAGTTTAAGAAAATATTCATTTACATTCCAAACAACTATATTGATTTATTTCCCAAAATCTAATTCAAGTGAAATCATATGATTCTAATATTCCTATACAGGATAAATATTATAAGAGAAATGGTTTCTGGAAAAAAATTTGTTAGTGAGATTAATAGACATCCACCCACGAATCAATTTGACAATCTACTATTTAAAATACTAACGGTAAAAATCCAGTACACAAAACCACCACATTAGTCTACACATCTAGCAAGAATTATATCAACCCAAATCAAATCATATAAGAAGATTTTCGCATGTTAGAATACCTAGCACTTTTCTTAAAAAAATTTACCAAACATAAGTTCCCATAACAAATTTGAAAAGGAAGCATTTTGCACCAGCTAACTCCCAACACTGAAGAAAACCTTTTTTCAGTGTTTGGTTGCAGAGAAAATGCAGAAAACAAAAACCCACCTTTATCCCACTCAATCCAACAAGCCTAACACAACCATTAATCTCAGCTGATACAAGCCCCCCCCCCCAAAAAAACCAACAAAAAACAACAGCAATCATAGGCTCATAATTCCACATAACATCTATATTCTTCAACTTTCCCAGCACCCAAACATGGTATAGGAAACCCATAGCAGCACAAGATCTAAGCATATCATTCAGGATTTAAAACACAAAAAAAAAAAAAAAAAAAAAAAAAAAAAAAAAAAAAAAAAAAAAAAAAAAAAAAAAAAAAAAAAAAAAAAAAACAAAACAAAAATCCCAGAAGCCCTAGATTTTGAAACTAAAAATAAACGGTAAAAACAAAGGTTATATATTTATATATATCAGCAAGGATCGAAGAGAGTTCGGTTTCGTACCCCATGGTGACTGAGAGAAATTGCTCGACAGCGACGAGGGTTTGAGAGGTTGGAGATGAAGAAGAAGTTGAAGCTGCCGCAAAGTAAAACCCTAACCCTAGAAATGAAATAGATGGTGCATATATATAGAGAGATTATTTTGGGTATATAGCCGAATTGGCCCGAGGAGGTCTCTCTGGGCCCAGTTTGCTGCGCTTAGTTTGGGCTTTTTTTAGCAAGATAGTGTTTTGTTTCATCATTGGGCCTATTTTGAGCCTAATAAAAACCTTTACTGGTTTTAGGCCCCAAAAGAAGGACTAGTATTGTGGATTTAAATAAGTCAAATACTATGAAGAAATTTCAAAGGAGGCAAGAGGCTTGTACCTCAGTTGTTACTTTCTGGTATATTCTTCATCCCCTATTGTGAATATTGAATTATTTAAAAAATAAAAAAGCAAAAAGGAGAGCCACAAGTCTTTAAACAATTTAAATAGGAAATTGAAGCAATTTATTTACAATTCCCATTTGGCATTACCATATGAAGTATAGTTTTAACTATAAAGTTTTAGTAGTAGAGTGTGCAATATTTGGTTTTAATTGAAAAATTTTACCATGTTTTGAGTGTTTGACAAATTACAATGAATAGTACTTTAAAGTTGTGGATTTATAAAGTATAAAGTGTCAACAATTAAGCCAAGTGCCTTGTACCTCAATTAGCATTTTTTGGTATTTTTAATAGGAACATTTAGGATTTAAATCCTCCTCCCTATTATAACTATTGAATTAAAAATAAATAAAAAGAAGTATGAACAATTTAAAATCTCTTTTCAATGAGGCTGATAGACCAAAAAAAGAAAAAAAAAAAAAAAA
>NW_027069846.1:502331-507025 GCF_002906115.3 Quercus suber
ATAATGACATGTTTTAATTTTGAAGTCGATGGATTGTTTCTAAACCCTAATTAAGTATATGCATAAAAGGATCTGTATTCTCGACTTCTATGCGGCAATGGGAGAGGCATAGACTGATAAAAAATCAAAGAGAGCATTGTAGGATCTCATAGTATGGATTATAGATATTCTTTAGGTGTATATCCATACTTGTGATCAAAGATCTTGAAACAACATCCTAATGAAGCTCATTGCGATATCAAATCTTTGAGGAGATGCCAATTCAACAGAACTTGGACAAGTCATTTATGATGGGGTCCATGTACAAGAAGTTTGAAAATTCTAAAGCAACTATGGGTCACAACAATAAGTTCATTTACTGGGATTGTAAAGTTTAGATAATAAAGGTTTTGTTCTTGATTATATACTCAATTACTCATTCTTTCCAAAGTACATTACCTTATTTAACGTGTGTCACCTAGTTTTTCCTTTCGAAACGTTTTCTATTGATTTTCCAATTTGTCACCATATTGTGTTTTTATTTGTTTATTGATTTTACTGTTTACTTTACGAATTTGATGACTTAATTTCATTGGTTATATCACTAAATTATAATTGGTTTAAGGGTTATGCTAACAAATGCCCTTAAGACATTGGTTAACAGTTCAATTAAGGAAAGTTTTTATGGAGGAAAAAAAAACAATTAATGTTTTGAGTCTTTTGACAGCTTTATTTTATTTTCCATAAAAGTGATATAAAAACTTTCTTAAAATAAATTGTTAACCAATACCCTAAGAGCACTCGTTAGCATTTTCTTTACTTTAATAGGTAATAAGTTATTCATAGATCCCCTGCATAATAATTATTGGGGGTCAAAATCGGTGTTCTCAAATAAGATTAAAGATATTGGAGAGCTAAAGCCAATACTAAATCGTTGGTTAGGTACAATGATGCAGAGAGTGCTTTCAGGATCTATTGGTGGAAGTTAGCGTTACAGCGTTAATTAGCATATGGAAACTCTTGCCTATAACGTTGCTCAATATGATGTTTCCCTGAACTTTTTTTTTTTTTTTTTTAAATGATGTTTTCCTTGTTATACTTACTGGGACATGTTAACAAGTGTATTTAAGACAATTATTAATAAACTAAATTAAAAAAGCTTTAATACCACTTTTATGAGGAATATAAAAAGTTATCGTAAAAATTAATTTCTTTATTATTTTTCAATAAAATGTTTTAAATCAATGCCCTAGGGGCATTGATTAACATTAGAAAATAATTGAAAACCGAAACACAATGAAACCCAAAAATCATAACTTGAGGTTTCCTTGTTCAAATTTGGTACAATAAATGGATGAATCAAGCATCTTTTGGGTTTAGCCACACATTAGCTGTTAAGGCACAAGTTTACATGCACAAAGGGGCATTCTTAATGGTTTTCCTTCTGGTTTCTTTAGGATTTTTGACTAATTTCAAGACTCTTAAATAGGATCACAAATTTGTAGATCCCAATTTTGTAGGACCCCAAGTTTTATTTGGAAAATCTCTCCATTTGACAAATGACTAGTGACTAATGGTAGCCATTGCAAGTAGTATATAGTCCTAGTGGGACATGGAGATATAAGTATATATGACCATCTTCCAAGTCGATTGGGCATGTGCTAAGCCCTCCTATTTGGGGCATTGTCCCATTAACAAATCATGCCTGATAGCGATGAGCTGAGTCATTGCTTGATAGGGTCACCGAAATTGCACAAATGGGACCATTTGAAAATAATACATTGTCTAAATGTTGCTCCCAAGTCCCACCAATTAGTGATAGAAACCAATCCATTAAATAGAGGACCTTAAAGCCACACATTCCCACTAGAGCAGGGAAAAAAAGTTGTTATACTTGTATTAAATTATTAATGATCTTTTGAAAATGACTAGGTTGTTGGGGGGTTTAAGAATGGAAAATGACAATTATTATTGTTGGGACCCAATTGTTGAGAAGTACCTTTGCCTAATAATGAAACCAATTTTACTACCTTTAGAGGATAATATACAAAAAACCAAATCAATAAAGTGTATGAGAAAGAAAGCACTATGTTTTCATCGACACATATGTTTCAAGGCCTTTGCTTTGTTTACAATGAAAGCAACGAGGAAGCAATTATTTTATACCTTGTGATTTTGATCATTTCCCTTGTACAACAAACCAACTATAGAACAACTATACAAGGCTAAGATGAGGAGCCTCTTTTAAGTTGGACAAAAGTCACTCATAAGAGAATTTTAACGAAGAAAAATGGATTTTTAAGTTTCAACTTTCAACACTGTTTGGCCCACAGATTTTAAGTATAGGGTACGTAGCCAATGAGACGTAGGAGTGCAATAATTTTCATCACTGGATGACCTTATTCTCAAATGGCCAATAAGCTTCAATATGCTTCATCATATAATATGACTACGCCCATTCTTTGATCTCCTTATGGGAATTGTTCGTTGTTTAAACAACTCAGACACCCATATGATATTATAGTATATTGTATTTTCTTCTTAATGTCACATTCACTACATTATCCTGAAGATTCTATATATAAAAAAGATTATCCTTCCATTTTTATTTATTTATTTTAGGTTGCTTAGAGATGGAGCTAGTGATGTAAATATAAAGTACGACATAAAAAACTGCATGGATATATTTCCATAATATATTGCAGAAGAAACTTCCTTAAAGTTTGGAAATCATAATCATCTAGATCAACTGATTAATTATCAAGTAAACTTTGTACAGGTAAAACAAATTAATTAATAGTTAAGCTTTTGCATCATTAACAAGAAACAAAAGCTTCAGCTTTTTTTTTTTTTTCCAAAAAGAATATTTAGGTTCTCAAATCAAATGGGAATTCTAAGTTATCCCAAGATATATCTTAGGATATTTCATAATCATGAACAAAATATTTCCCTTTTCTTGCACTAGTTGATGCCCCTTTGCCTTTGTATAAATAATTTTTTTTTCATACATACTCCTACTTATAAAAAAAATGTACATAATATATAGCAGATGATTATCACTTATATATACTAAGGATTGTGTTAATTGACACGGTAAAGTGCCCATTAACAACTTTTTTGTAACTTTTTGTCATTTTTGACAGTTTTTATCAGTTCTTTAATCATTTTTAACAACCATTAATTTTAATAACTTTTTATCATTTTGATTAAGTGAGACCCATATATGAAATCTTAACTAGCAGAGCATATAGTGCTTGTTAACATTTCTCATATATTAATTATGAAACATATATATGCAAGGGAAAAATCAAATGAATAGTGGAACTAAAAAGAGGTGCTAGAGAACATTGTTAATTAACAACTAACTGCATTAGACCACAGAAGGGAATCATTTCCATTATTTTATCAAATTGAAGAAAGATACCAATCCATATATACACAACCAATATATATAGGACTTAATTTGGTGTTTTTTGTTGTTGCTTTTTTGTTTGTTTTTGTTTGCTTGTTTGTTGTTGTTTTTCACTGGGTCAAACCTCTCGCTAAACGCATAAACTGCATGCAAAATTGCAATTACAAAATAAGGAAGCATCTCAATGTTATTAATTGAGAAATCAAGAAGTATTCATTGTAAAAAACTGTAATAAACAAAAGATGGCCAACGACTAAGAGGAAGGTGCCGTTTAACGAAAGAAACGACTTCTTGTTTACAAGAACAATAAGGACATCTAAAAATAAATTTGAAATTTGATTTAACGAAAAAGAACGACCTCTAAAGCTCTGCCGTTTAATTGAAGAAAAAACAAAAACGACCAGTAAATGGATGTCTTTTGGATGAAGAAAATGAGTTCTTAGTACGAAAACAACAATCACAGCTATAATGTTACGTTATAATTTCATAATTTGGGTTTTTAATTGACAAAATAAAAAACTAGCTTGTAATTTCACGCATTTGCATGAATATATTTAAAATATATACATTAAAATGCATAGTATAATTCTTACCTATATAATTTAAATATTATTGATAGTCATTCTTATACTTTTTTAATTCTTTAAAAAGTCATGTAAGAATATTATTAAGTAGAAAATGTAAATTGTCCATATTTTTAAATTTTTTTATGTTCATTTATTCTAAACTTTTTAGTTTTTGTATGGTACTTTACTTTCAAGAAATCAAGTACTGAGTAATTTTTTTTTATTTTATTTTTTTTGTAAATTTTATATTATTAAGTGGATTATAAATATTTGAGATAGTAATTAGTATTTAGATTATGGATTGTGAAGTGATCTATCTTTATTCTTTTTTTTTTCTTTTTCTTTTTGTATGGTGCTTTACTTAATCAAGTACTGGGTAGTTTTTTTTGTTCACTTTTTTTTTTTTCTTTTGTAAATTTTATATTATTAAGTAGATTATAAATATTTAAAATAATAATTAGTATTTAGAGTGTGGACTATGGAGTGATTTATATTTATCTTTCTTTTTTCTTTTTATAACGTACTTTACTTTCAAGAAATCAAGTGTTGGGTAAATTTTTTTTTCTTTTATTCATTTCTAGCAACTATATTTTACAAATTCTCAACCACTATATTTTTTAAATCTCCCAAGGTTATCATTTTTGGAAAAATTTTAATTTGAAATTTATCAAATCTATATAATTTGGAATGAAAACATCATGAAATTATTCATTACTTTTTCCCTACAAAATTCATTA
>NW_027069846.1:512478-574619 GCF_002906115.3 Quercus suber
TAATTCTATCTATCCCAAAAAAAAAACTGTATTGATAGGAAATGTCCATGCAATCAAATGCTTTCATCAGTAATGGTTAGGGAGGTTCATTATCTTAAACTAGTAAAAGGGACTCCATAATTAATTATTACTAGAAAGTAATAATGATGAGAAACAAAGATAATTTTTCACATAATGAAAACGTCAACAAGGAGTTTATGGATTTACAGGTGCACATGGAGATAGTGTTTTCTCATTGCCCTCGACATTATAAATAGACTGTAATACTGTTCATGGTTTTGCACACTCAACATTAGAATTTAGAAGTTCAAATTCGGTCTCTCTGATTACTAGTTTTCCCCATGGCACTAAATACTAATATGTTAGTATTTGCATTCACAATATTTTCCCTGTTTGGTAGCCTTCTCTCTTGCCCTCCTAATGTCATGGTTGCCACTTATGGCACTCCCAATGTCACAGTTGCCACTGATGGCAGTGGTAACTTTGGTACAATCAGTGAAGCCATCTCACAGATACCAGTTAATAGAAATGATCCATATGTGGTTTTAATAAAAGCAGGAACATACAATGAAGCCATTCATATAGGACAAAATAAGTCAAATTTAGTCCTCATTGGAGAAGGTATGGACAAAACAATTATTCAATTCAACAATAGCGCAAAAACTGTTCGCTCAACTTCAGATTCGGCTACAGTGGGTAATGTCTTATTCACTTATTAATTTTCAGCTATTGTTTTTTTACGTACATCTTTATATTTAATATACAACCTTATTAATTCTACAACAATTCTTCTACCGCTATACCATTGGTCACAATTTTAGCTCTAATTTGTTGAAGTGGTTGATCATGAGTGGTGAACAATTACTTTCACATGGATCCACCACTTACAATCGGCTACATAAGAGTTAGGGACGGACCCATGTGAGGGCCTAAGGGGGCCCGGGCCCTCCTGGATCCAATTTTTTTTTTTTTTAGTTATTATATGTTTAATTTTTGTAGTTAGGCCCTTTTAAAACCTTAGGTCTCCCTTCTCCTCAATAAGCCTAGCTTTTTTGAATAGCAACTATCCAACCCAAAAACTTAACAAAAACAATAAAAACATTTACAATAGTGATTGTATTTTAGCAAAACAAAACTATTTCATCACTAAAGAACCAAAAATCATGTGTTATTAGAGAAGTTAAAACTAAATTTTTTACAATTACAGTAAACCAGTATAAATACCAGTTGATTGTAACAAGTTGTTGAAAATAAAATACAATATTTTATCAAGATTATATCTCTTCCTTCAATTAAAAACTTAAATTCTCTCTTTTTTTTTATTTTTTTATTTTAATGAGTTGTTTATATTATTTTAGATAAAGTGATAAAAAAAAATAGAACATTTGATATTGAATGTATTGTAAAGTGAAGTAGTTAAATAGATAAAGTAGTTTTTTGAGGTGCTAAAAGCTAAATTTTTTAGCATCACCACTATGTTCTAACTTCAAAAAAAAAAAAAAAAAAAAAAAAATCTTAGCCAGCCTAGTATTAAAAAAAAAAAAACATTATTTTGTTTTCTTTTTGTCTTTGTTAGTAAATGATTACATCTTAATGTATTTAGAAATAACGATTTTGAGTATTTATAAATTTTTAATAATATATAGATGCTTATTTGGAGTTTTTGTTTTTTACTTTATACTCCGACCCCATTAGCTTAAAATTGTGCCCTAATAAGAGCTATGGTACAAACGTTTAATTCCTAGAATTTTTCTTTCTGTTAAGTAAAAAGGATTTCCCCTCCCCAATTATTGATTATTTTTACTTATGTTTCTTCGATCAGATATTAGTGCCAACGATGTGTTGGTCAAAGGCATCAGATTTGTGAATTATGTCGGACCCGATGGTGGCCAAGCTGTGGCACTTAGATTAGCCGGTGACAGAATTGCACTTTATCAATGTTCTATACAAGGATACCAAGATACATTGTTGACTGCATATGGCATTCACTTCTTCCGCGAATGTGATATCTATGGCACAGTAGATTTCATATTTGGATTCGCGCATGTTGTCTTCCAAAACTGTAACATTTATCTGAGAAAACGCTCAAACTCAGGCAACTTACTTGTGATTACAGCCCAAGGTCGTGGAAAGGTCAATGACACAAATGGAATAGTGCTACACAATTGCACTGTTAAGGCCGACAAAGATCTTGAACCCTACCTAAACCAAACCAAAGCATTCTTAGGGAGGCCATGGTATAACTGTTCTCAAACCATTGTAATGGAAAGTTTTCTTGATAAGTTGATAGACCCTAAAGGGTGGCTTGAGAATGGCGATAAGAAAGCATTGTCCACACTAAATTACATAGAATACGCCAACCGTGGCCAGGAGCTAATACTAAAGGAAGGGTTCAATGGCCTGGATATCATATTGCCAAAAACTCTGAAGAAGTGAAACCCTATACTGTTGAAAACTTTATAAATGGAACTATTTGGCTACCAAGTTCGGGAATTCCTTTTGTTCCCGGTCTAATAGGATAGTGAATATTGTATATATTAAAATAAAAATCAACAATTGTCCAATAAAATAATTTACAATGTGTTGAATAAGTTATGATAATTGTTACCTGTGAATATCTTAAGTTTTTTTAAAATTATTTTTGTTAATTTCATTATTTTCTTTTATTTTATACTAGCTTATAACTCGTGCTATACATAGGTATTACTCTCTCTCTCTCTCTCTCTCAAGTTGGCAAAAATTTGGTTGATATTAATTGGTTTACATTCTAATAAATATTTATAGAAAGCTTAAATGACAATATGAATTAAAAAAGTGATATGTAGCTCTATGTGAATAGGTATGAATTAATTAATTTTTAAGTAGCACTTAATGTGAATTAAAATTTATAACTTATTGAATGATACAGTGATAGTTGTACTTTTTATGTACTTTATTAATATCAAATAAGTCCAATAATAAAAATGAAAACTAGTTCATTGAAAAACAAATTAAAATCTTGCGTGCATAATCTAGAAAAATTTAATAGAACTTTAATGAGGTTAATTATGAGAAATTAATCTTTATTATTATTATTATTATACAAAGCCTTTTATTTTTAATGACTTTTTCTAATACGAAATAAACCTAATACGAAATCAAATCTGATTAAATTGGATTGATTATGAACAAGGACCTACATCTGATAATACACTGATTCTATAAACTATAGTGGCCTTAAAAGCAAACCAAACCAAAATATCATCGCAAGAAGCAATTACAGTAAAAGTAGGGCTAGTTATTTCCTTCATCAGCTCCTTGGCCCGTTAGAGTTGTAGTCTTCAGTTGAATACACCATAAAGATGAAAATGACTACAAAAAGGTAAAGGGTACAAAAAAGAAGTAAATTTATCTTGTTATGTAAAAGACCAATTCTAGAGAATCCCAGTAAATTTATATTGTCAAATAGCTCTTAGTCATTGAAATATTGTCATCGGTCAAAATTTATTGAGGCAGCTGCCCCGTTAGATCTAAACCTTTCAGCGCCCTAAACATAGACACTATATTATCCACAAAACGAATTGGCTTCAAAGTTGAACATGACTTTGTTGCTTACTTAAGCATTTGGGTAAGACTGAAGCCTCTCATAGGTTAGTCGATCCTCATTAGACTTGTCAACCATAAAACTCTTTTATAATCAATTAATATATAAAAACAAAAGTCTCATATTAGAAAGTATGAGGTTGTGTCATATAACGCATTTTATGATATTCTTTTTATTTATGCTTTTACTTCAATAACATTTACATTTATATCAAAATATTAGTTCATTGAATTAGCCTTGAATATCTCTGTTGGAAATATTATAGATGATAACCAGTTAAATTACAAGATTTTTGAAAAAAATTATTGAAATATTAGAGAAAGTTAATAATATATTGTACCACACAACATATGGGATCTCAGCTAGTATAATTAAGTTGCAGAACCTTGTACTTATGGTTTGACATAGGCATGCACATAAAGCGAAGAGCAGTTCTTGTAGAACATCCATGTAATTGCAAGAATATTCTATGATTATCTAGATTGTTAAACTTTTGTACAAACATGCTTGACATTTTCTTGTCATACCTTTATTTGAATTCATGAATCATGCAGGGATGCAATTCAAGGAAGAGAATGAGCAATTAAGACAACGAGTATGAAGTCTCTCTCTTTTTCTTCTTCTCCTTCTCTGATTGCTAATTGAAAGTTTGGCTAAGGTGGTAAATATATCTAATGATCGAAGACATATTAGCACTGGGTCAGAGAATCTAATTGCTGAGGAAGTCCAGTCATCAGAGTCTGTCACTAATGTCTGCAACTCCACTGGTGCCCCTCATGACTATGACAGCTCATATACATCCCTCAAGTTGGGGTGAGTTCAACATGCTTATAAGCACAGAGACAACCGATCAATCTTTGCACTCACAACCCAAATTAAATTGAGTCCAAGCCTGACTACCCTTCCTAAATGGAAAATTTGATTAGTTTCATTTTCTTTAATCTTGTTTGGGCAAAAAAATAGAGCCAGAATTTGGTTGTAAACTTGGCTACTCAGTGAATATCTTTTGAGTGAAAAAACCTTGTGTAGCAGGAATGTCTGCATGCATAAGCTTCAGGATTGCAAATTTTCTTATTTTTATTTTATATCCTGCCTTGAGCTTTGTAATATGATGAGCAAAAGGCACAAGCCTTAGGCAAGCTTTACTTAGAGAAAAGGCAGTGGTTAATTTTCTTAGAGATGTCTTCTCTTGGAGATGGTCATGAAAATAATTGCACTAATATTTATAACATAGCTTGCACGTTGAAGTTTACTAAAATTTGGAAATTATTTTTTTAGTTTTAAACAAACTTTCTCAAACTTTTTTTTTTTGGCTTTACAATCCAAAACACAAAAGACGTAACTAAAAATTTAATAAAACTTAACAATGATTTATTGGACCAATTAGGAAGAAAAAAATTTGTTGATAATCTATTAGGTCATTTTCTTTGCAAAAATTGCAATTTTGTCTTAAGAATGGGAAGAAAATCAATGAACGCTTTCCCTTTGCAAGTTAAAAGGCTACTTATACAAAGTATACAATCTTAACATACATCATTACTGAACAATTTTTCAACTCACGCACAAATTTTAACCAACCTGAGTCCAGACTCATTGCCCAGCTGAATCTTTAGTCCTTGCAATTTATTAAAACGTGATTAATACTAGTAGCACTATACATATGGAACTGCATGTTAGTGTATAATTACAATGGATGATCACACCATATTATGATATATCCTCATACATGCAATAACTTCTCATTTGGTGGATGGTATTGCTTCACATATGCGAAATTTGTTTATGTAGAGTTATAATTGCATGGTATTTGTGTAAGTGTATAACTCTTGAAATTGATATATCTGTTCACAACAAATGTCTCTTTTCCAGGGAATATGTGCTTGCCTATAAATACCTTTAGGCATTCATTTAGACAATATAGTTGAAAAACGAAATATATTCTCTCTACAAACTCAAATCCTTATGTCTGTGATTCTCACCCAACAGGGCTGCCATCCACATCTGGGACCAATACTACAAACTTATAGTCATTGTAAACCTTAAAATAACTTGTAGTACAAGTGGCACCAAGAATTGTCTAGGGACTATCTAAATCATTAAAACAGTATCAAACTAGAACCTCATCACCAAATGTTTAGCTAAAGAGAAAAACTAGTAAATCAGCATGTGCATATTTTACAATCTTTTCTAATAGCTTAAGAACCTGAATATGCGGAAAATAACCCTCTAGCTGATTAAGTGATTAGCCAAGAAGGTCATACTTTATATGGTTTTTGGTGAAAAAAAAAAAGAGTTAACAAACTTTCTCCAAAAAAAAAAAACCCCTCATTAAGTCCCAACAAATTTAAGATGTGGGACTACCTTAAAAGCTTCACATTGAAAAATATCAATTAGCTAGGTTCAAAATCACCCTAGTATCAGTGTGTTCTGATTTCTGAAATTAAAACAGCTAAGGAAATACAAATTAAAAGTAACAGCATACAGGAATTTTCTGCCTTCAAGTGATTAAACTCTAACCGTACAAGGATGGGCAGAATGTGAGCTTACTCTTTGAATTTGACTTCCAAAATGAGAGGCAGAGAAGGCATATTAGGAAGAATTTTTTTTTTTTGAAATATCTCTCGTTTTATGCATGTCATCCTTGCCCAGGGGCAATGTTAATCTTCTCTATATCATTCCAATTTTATCTCTCGTTTTATGCATGTCATCCTTGCCCAGGGCCACTGCTTATCTTCTCTATATCATTCCAATTTTATCGGATGTCCTTGAAAGGATACTCTTACTTCCCTTGTTTTCTCTTATAAAGAGAGTTTTTTGGTTGAAATATTATTTTTTGTCCTTGAAATTTGTTTTTGGTCCAATCAAACATTAGTCTAAAACAAAGTCTTACCTCCCTTGTTTTTTCTTATAAAGAAAGGCAAAAAAGTAGTTCTTCACTTCTTCTTCTAGTATCACAATAAATTCACAACTTTTTTCATAACTCTAATATGTGACAAGTTATCTGTTACTTTCATACAGACTTACAACTTTTTTTTCATCATTCATAGTTTGTCATGTGGAAAGTTGTGACAAAAGTTATGCATTTATTCGTGGTACTAGATTTTTTCAAAACCAACCTTGCAGATAGTATAGTCACGTGTAAGTGTATATCACTATTCTACCAAATAACAGCGAGTCCATCAGTAGTGTCCATATAATGCATCCATTAAGCAATCAAGATGTCTCTAGCCAATTCAACATTCAATGCGAGGGAAAAATAATTTACTAAGACCACTGTATATACCAAAACTTTTTATTTCCTCATTTTCACCCTCAGATCAAAGTAGGCTGTAAGCCTGTAACAAAGAATCTAAAAGAAACCTAGAACAAAAAGAAATTCAGTCCTTCCTTCTTGCCATTTTTAGCAACTTTAGGACATTTTCATACACAATAAATGTTATTGAAGCTGCGGGAACATTCTTCAGGAGGTTTGGTGTAATGCCCTTGTAAAAACCTTGAACACCCTCGAACCTGCAAGCCCCAACAGAATAGATTAGCCTTATAGATGAGGAAATGTCTCAGGTTTATAATGGTGGTTTTAAGGAAGGAAAAGTATCACCCATCTATATGGTGACTGGAATTCCAACAACATGGATCCACTATAGACCAAAGCAGAGAACAGTAATTTATTCACCAAGATTATATAACCTCAATCGCCAAGCTGTTAAGCATGACCAATCAATTACAATTTACAAAAGAGCAATGTGCTTGTACTCCAGTTAGAGCTTTCCTTCTTTGGCTATGAAAATTAAATCTGAGCTAAATTACTTACCGTGCAGTTTCCTTCACAACATGCCAGCTATCCATGTATCTTGGAATTCCATCACTACTAGGTCTTTGCTGCAGAGGGAAACAGATATGACCAAATTCCAGCCATTAATAAAAAATACAAATGAAACTAAAGGCTATGCAGTATTTTAAGGGGAAACTTTAATAGTTATGATGAATGGATCAGTCATCTTCCTTCAATATGTTTGATAATTACACAACATATCACCATTCTGAAGAAGCTCGTGTAAAATCTTATCGACCATGTCTCCTTTTCTACTAGAAAGCTGCACGATGCCAGGCAGACGTGAGCCAAGGAGCTGAGAATATATCATCTCTTAATTCCGTAAAGCCAACTCACTAATTGAAGCAGCTCCAATGATCAAAGGCTCATGGTTCAGAAAGAAAAGATGTACCTTAATATTGGTTGCCAGCAGATTCTCATGTACAGCTTGAGAGAGCTGCAAATATGCTGGAGCATTTTCTTCAGGATCTGCATAAAACAAAAACAAAAAATTTGACTTCCATCTAATCAATTAGAATATATATAAGCACAAGGAGACAAGTACACATTACATTCCTTTTTTAAAATAAATTTTACTTAAAAAA
This sequence comes from Quercus suber, assembly GCF_002906115.3. Lineage (NCBI taxonomy): Eukaryota > Viridiplantae > Streptophyta > Magnoliopsida > Fagales > Fagaceae > Quercus > Quercus suber. Next base: position 520,478 of record NW_027069846.1, read on the forward strand.
CTAAAACAAGTATATGCATGCCTAAAGCAATACCTTGTGAGTTGTGACACACAGTACATATAGAACCACGTTACATTACTTTTTTTAATACAATTCATAAAACAAAAACTATATGCAATTTTGCATGCCTAAAGCAGTACCTTGTTAAGCAGGGTGACTCCAGAAAGATCAAATGCATTCCCTTATAACAGAACTACAAAGTTTGGTTCTAGAACAACTATCTAGACAAAAACCAAAAAAGTGTATGGTATTAAAAAAAAAAAATGGGAGCCAATCTGGACACCCGAGTAGCCAAACTATTTATAACGGTTGTCTGTTGGACACTGGACATACAAAAATGAAGAATTTGAGACTGTTCTGAGACAGCCTTACAAGATGATATTTATTTCTTAATGAATAATTTTTTTTCCCTAATATAAGGGAGATCCTCAAAACCAAAGTTAGGCATATAAGAATTTTTGTTTTTAATTAAAAAAAAAATACCTTTCTTGTGTTGAGCATCAAATGAGGGAGTGACTGCTGCATCAGTTTTATCTGCTAAAGAAGTTGTCCTATGAGGTTCTTTTCCATCTTCTTTTTTACTCTTTTTGTTCTTTTGTTGTAGCAGATCAGCCTCGACAAAGGCAAACCTCCGCTTCAATGCCTCCAAAGCATGTTTTCTTGGATCTTGAATAGCTGTTTCAGTAGCCATGGAAACTAGAATAGTTCACAGCCTTCCTCCTCACTATATGAAGAAAAAGGAGCCACCTAAAAGGATGTGGAAAATGAGCTTGTTCAGAAACTTAAAATTAAAGATTTGAAAATTAAAAAATTTCAAGATTTGAACAATGTAGTTATGGGTCTCTCTCTCTCTCTCTCTTAAGAAAGCTACCATCTCAACCTATAGACACAATCACACATCTCAATAACAATCTTCTATCATCAATGGCTCAAGTAAATAATTAAAATTACTCTTGAAGCCAGAGCCAATCTAGAGCTAAGCATGACCTTATAGCTCCTTGTGTTTAGAATTTACCGGTTTATGGTGAAAGAACATCATCACTAAAGCTATTATAATTTTAAACACAAAGAATACTTCAAACTTCAAAGTCAGATGAGAATCATTGCATTATCACTGAAATTTTGATCAAACACCTTCACACACACTCAAATCAAGTCTAAGAGAGAGAGGGAGAAACTCACATAGTCACATAGACAAACACTTCAGAGAGACACTAATGGAAACTCTTGGCGACTTTGGATTATGCCAAAGCCACATTGCAAAGTTGGGTTATGGTTTTTGAGGTGAAATTGCTAGAAAAGACGTTTGAACTGTGAATATTGAATTCTTCAGCAAAATTTTGTTTTTATTTTTATAAATCAAATCCTAAAAGTAACCTTTTTTGAAACATATTGGCAAACTATGTTAGTATATGTAAGAATTATAGAAAATTGGTCATGAACATTAAATTAGCCAATAGCCTTCTAAATCTCAAACACATACGCAAAGTCTAACAATGGAGAAATCAACAAGGTCCCCAACTTAAAACTAATATATATATATATATATATATAAGTTCGGTGAATTTTATTGGTACCCAGTAAAGAATTTGGTCTAAAAACCACGAAAATCAACGAGTTTTAGAGCATTATCACACGAGAGGTTTAACTTTATGCCGATGCAACAAAGTATTGATTGAAGCAGAGGAGGAGAATCCAAAAAAAAATAAAAGATTCACAACAACTACATGAAATTTAATTTTCTTACCGAACAGAAGATCTGGGCGGAAAAACCCGAAATGAAATCTGCTCCCAATGATATCACCGTCGCTGCTGTTGCCTCTATAGACTACAGGTCGTATCGTCTGAAGAGAGACCATGGGTGGCGGGTACATACAGACGATTAAACAGTTGTTTACTTGTTTTGAGGTTCTGTGTTGGTTGGTTCTTTTGGGTATGGAGTTGCTAGCCCAAATGTACAATGGGCCCATCTATTGGTTTTCACGCAAATTTTAGCGGGACTAAAACGGGCTAGTCCATGCTAATGCTTGTTCGTGTAGATGTCTTATTTGTGAACATACTAGTTGCTAATTTTATCAAAATTATTTACAAATTATACCTATTTTATATACACTTATTTGGGCAGCACGTGGCTTGCACGTGCTTGCCTTGAAAAAGTGTAGTGATTTATTTTAATTTTATATTTTTTTATAGAAAAATTCTAAATTTTATTTAGAACACAAAACAAATATATAAATCATTTGATTTGTAAAAAGTACTAAATTATTGCCATTAATCAAAAGAGACATTAATTTTACCATACGCAAAAGAAACAATAATGTAATGGGACATATAATAGGACATATAACACGAATATATATCATGTCCTACTCTTTGTAATTCGCTTTATACTCTACTAATTGTAGTATGTTATGTGTATAATTTTTTTTTTCTATTTAAAATCTTGATTATTTTATAAGAAGAAAAAAAATACGTGACAAGTTGTTATTAGTAGAATATAAAGTGCAAATAAAAGGAAGACATAATATTTGTATTGACATAATACAAATATCATAACATATGTCAAATATATACATTTTTTCAATAGATGGATAATGAGGAAGGGGAATGTGAGTTTTGAACCACAGAGGGTCAATACAAATATATCATTACCATTGAGCTATCACTTCAACCCTTCAACCCTATTGAACCAGTTCAAATGCATACATTTGCTTTGAAAGGCACATCATAAAGTTGAGTACATATGTCGTCCAAAAAGCTCCCATCTTTAAATCATAAATTGTTCTATCTAAAACATTTTTGTTCCTAATCTTTACTTTGTGTATGTGTTTGTCTGCACATCATTTAGTGGGAGTAGCGCTACATAAGCAAATCATGCTGCATGCAACTGAAATGAAACTTCTGCCATTTCCTTATTCACATCAAGATAAATCTTTCCAAGAAAAGTCTTGAAACTCAGCATGGCACCATGTGCAAAAGAAAACATCCTCATCTCCGGATTGCTGTTGTAGAATATCTTCTTTGTAACTATTCTCTCTAACAAAAAAACCAAGAAAGAAAATTGAACTACCATGTCATGTCTATTAGTTTTTCCTCCATCCTTTAATCCTATTTTTCTGGGTTCTTTAATGGAAGATTCTTTCCCCTATAATAAATTACACACCATGCAGATTTTATGAGAAAAATTGCAAAGAACAAAGGCATAAGGATGTGCATATACCATCTAACAACAAAGGAAAAAAATCAGTCATTCTTATTTTAGTTAAGAAACATTTCAGCCTCTGTCATTAATTACAAAAATTCAGAAGCCTGGGGACATCAGGAGATTCTTGGGTAAAAATTCTAACCTTTGGTGATTACAATCATTTTTTTTGTACACAATTTGTTAGGAGCATCAATCAAATATGGTTTTCTCTAACGGTCCCACACACACACACACACACACACACAAAGGTGTGCTATAATAATCCTAATTACTAATCCAATGTAGTTGAAATACTTAATAAATGATTGCCCTTGATATGAATCTCAATTTCAATATATCTCTAATCGTAACATTAAAAAAAACACTAACCATGCAACTCTGTCTCATTGTGTAATTTATAGGTAAATGATTTGGGAGCTACAAAGTTCAGGCAGAATTCCAGGATAACCAAGATCAATACCGGTGCATCAAACATAAAGAATGAATACATACTATAGAGTGCATGATATCAAGTATTTAGATAATGGCAAGATACCCATCATCAGATTATGAAGAAAAAAATAAAAAAGATTATTCTTACCAAGAAAAAATAAACACCAAGAACAACAAACATCCCCTTTTATCCTCTACTGTGTTGAGTGAGAAAAATCCTACCCCATTTATCAATCTTTAAAAAACCCACAAACAATCCCTCTTTTATCAGTCTAAGTCTTAATTAATCCCTTATATTTCTATATGAAATAATTTGTTGCTGTCACCCACTATCCCCTAAAAAACAATGTATTAGTATAAATAACATTGTTTGAGACTACATATATTGCAATTGTTAAAAAACCAGAACATAAATCTCCATGTGAACAATTTCCACCAAAAGAAGAAAAAATTTCAACAATGCCATGGCTTTCTTTCCAATGAAATAAGATTATGCAAGTAAAGTATTTCAATAAGAAAGTACTTTGGCTTTCAGTTACTTATCAAAAAGAAATGTACATTTCACTTGCCCTTTCCAACTCACACCTAAACTACCACATATCATGAATGAACTCCCTAATTGAGCATCTTACATAATCTCATGGAATACAAAAGGCACACAGTTTTGGCAAATTTGTGATTATACGTTTTTGTTTTCTTTTGTTTCAGATTAATAAGTACTTTGATTTCAAAGTTATAGCATAAAAACAATAGTATTCCACACCCCCAAATACAACTACCAGTGAATACTCAATAAACACATCCTGAAAATACTAATTCCTAAGCAAACTGTGACGGCAAAACATTTCCACAAACACTTGGTGGACACTACACAAGAAGCATGTTTCAACCTCAGCTAGAGATATATTAAAATCCTCAAAATAAATATAAGGGCAAAGTTTAGCTATAAAATCGATTGTAGTCTTAGGCTACAAACTCACTCAATATCTTTTTATTGAAGATAAATTTTGACAAATCCACTATTAGATTGCATCTTTTTCTTATATCCTCCATGTTTGCAAAATTTCAAGAAAATTAAAAATTAATAGCTATGTCATCAATAAATTTTTAAATTGCAAGTTTTTGTAATTTAAAATTATGTATAAAATATAAGATTATAGATTATATAGTAAATGATAACCGATTGACACAAAAATTGACATGTGCATTAAGAACGTAAAAAAAATATAATTCAACGGTTAGATTTTCAAAATATACAGTAATATTTATTTTATTAAGTGAGTTTGTAGCCTAAGGCTACAACCAATTTTGTAGCTAAACTTTGTCCTAAATATAAAATCCTTGAATGCATTTTATTCAAAATAGATGTTTGGGTACCCATTTTTTGGTTAATATAACCCACAAAAACCCCAGGGAAAAAAAACTGTCCAGCTTAAGTAACTAAGATTTTTGCCCTTTAGCTTCTCTAGAAACCCAAAAATAATAATGATAATAATAAAAAAAGGCAACAACTCTTTTATTCTCTAAAGTTTCAATAGACCTTAAAGTTTCAAAGGCTCTTCATGGAAGAGGAGGAAGGGGATTTTAGGGTGAAAAAAACAACAAACAAACAAAAAGAAGAAGAATAAGGATTTGGCAAACTGAGAATTTTTTTTAGGAAAGAGAAAAATAAGAAAAAGTAAAAGAGAGAAAGAAACATACCCATGAAGAGTGCCATACTGAGCAAGTAATGTAGAAGCTGAATCTGACCAACTCGCTTGCTCCCTTCTCTCTCCCCCACCGCCTCTTTGTGTTGAAAATTTCTTTTCTCAACCAAACGCACTGTTTAAATTTTGGCTTTGTTTCCCCCAAGTGCACTGTTTTGGCCCAGCGCTTGAATAAACCAAAACTACTGTTGTTAAGCGCATTCGCTCTTTTTATATAGTTAATAGATAATAGGTACACGTCCAAATTAGATAATTTGAAGAAAAAAAAAAATGTAATGTAATTAAGGGTCGGTTTAGATTTGCTCTACTAGGGCCAAGAGTTTGCATTTAACCTACTAACCCCAACTGAATGTCTCATGCTGGTTTTTCATAAGTTAATGAGTTAGGTTAGACTTAGGGTCTCTCTCTCTCTCTCTCTCTATCTCTCTCTCTCTCTCTCTCTCTCTCTTCTTTTTAAGCTTGGCTTGAATTGAACAAAATTTCAACCCAAGTAATGTGATGCAACACACGGAGGGATGTTTAGACCAAGAGGACCATGAACCCTTGAAATATTACTTAAAAAAATATTAATATTCCTAGTATATGTAAATATTTTTTTTAAGTTTGGATTCATAAAATTTATATTTAACCCTCCTAAAATTGAAAACGTTATAACAAACTAATGTTGGTCTAAATAATCTAAAAAAATATTGTTTGTCATTATAGTTTGCTTGTTTTATATTTGAAATCCAAAGTTAAAGGTATGAGACTTTGGGTTTTGAGTGATGTCGCATGTCTGACTACACTTAAATGATTGTTTGGATGCTTTGTTTTACTTCTTCTTTTTTCATTTTTTTTTTTTTTATTACTTGGCAAAACTAATTGGTTTTTTAAGTAAGAAAATATTGGACATATACTATTAAAGCATAAGACTTTCAATTTTTTTAGTTTATGTTATATCCTTTATAAAATAGTTGTGGGGTCCCAAAAGTTTAAAAATCATCTTAAGTGGGGTGAGGTGAGGAGTGACTTAGTGAGTGACAACAATTGTACTTCTACCTACTTTTTCAATTCCTACTACATGGTATACCTTCACATGTGCAATAACTTCCCATGTGCATATTCCCGTGTGCATCTCACCCTGGTAGATTTTGTTAGATTGTATCCACCCACATCAAGGCCAAATGACCATTGGTATATCAAATGCCAGCAGAAACAAACTAAAACCCACTATACAATCCTGCATGTACACTCCCTATCCGGTCCACTAATAGAACCACAGATTCAACATACAAATTTCTGTTAGTGACATCTCTCCATTAAACTAGGACTTGAATTTTCAAGAACAAGACAGGACAGGAAATTTCCAGGTTTGCCAAAAGGGAGTAAGGGACCCATTTGTCAATGCAGAAGTGTACATTGATACTTCTAGTATATGCACATTTATACAGTTATGCAGACCCAAATTCCAAAAAGCATTGATTGTAGTGACTTACCAAGAGTTTATCATCACTTTCAGAATCCTTTTTTCTGTCTTTAGACTTGAGGTCAATAATACCCTTACGAAGTTCCTCATTCGCAGTAAACTGAATAGCACCATGAGAAACCTGCTGAAGCAGCACAAACACCTCTAAGTGGGAAAAATCTAAAGCAATAAAAAGCATAAAAATTTATCTTAGCATTACTAATGCTGACAACGTTTAGTTCTTTAATATTCACATGCATCCAAATTTATATACATAAGCATCATTCTAGAATAATTTTTTATTCTCTCTGCCCTGCAGTATTAAAATTGTGAATTTCATTTCTGCTTGAGCACAATGGCAAAATTGAAAGAGAATAATACAAGCTAAAAAAAGCATAAGGCAATAGATAAGAGACAACAAAATACCAGAAAAGGACCAGGAATGATCCCTCTATAAAGTGCACTCCAGCCTTCCTCTCTCATTATGGTTCTTAAGGCATCTGAAAGTTGATAAAAGATATAAGCATATCAGTTGGTTTTCAAGTGAAGAACAAAATAAAAAATATAAAATAAATAAAAAAAACTAATAAAATCAACTAAAAGAGTGCAAACTAGTTCAACATATAGTTAATATCCTTAATTAGCACTTCATTTAAAAAAATTCTTGTCATCTAAACAAAGCGATCATGATGGAAACTTTTATATTATAAATTATACTAAAAACAACTTAAATAAAATCAATCTGATAAAAAAGGCTATCTTCCAAATTCTAAAAATCAACATCACCATGATTGATCTTTAGCTGAGATGATTAAGGTGCAGGGTGGGATTGGAACAAGTATAAGCTTTGATGTTTCTTCGAAAAAAAGAAATTATATGGCACAAGAGAAAATAATTAAGTTTAATGTGATGCTACAACTTAGAGCCAAAGTTGATATGACTCACAAGGAAAAGCGATATTTGAGAGTGCAGATTATTAGCAATTTAATGTAAGATGCAGAGCAGACCATAAAGCCCAGAATATGGTTGAGTTTGATGAAGAGGTGTCTGCAGCTGCAACCTTGTTTTTACAAGCCAAATAGGATTCGTGCACAAACAAACCTGGCAAAGCCACATATTTGGAATCATTAGTAAGAAAACCAAATGTAACACCTGTATCTACCTCATAAAAATGCCATAGGTAAGGAATAAGGTATTATCTTCTCATTAAACACTTAGAAACTAAAGCAACCAGGATATGGAGTGATAATGTGACAACAATTAATAAAACAATAACAATTCAAAATGAGCCAACGCCAACACTTCAACCCCGAGTATGGAAGGACAGGGAGGGGGATTCAAACCAATGACCTCTGCTTCATGAGGCGTGATTTCCAGCTGATTATGCTACCCCTCATGGTTGTTACTGTGTACCCAATAAACTGAACTTACTTCTTTAATTTCTACACAGTTTACAGACCACAAATTTCATTTCTAATCTCCAATTATTAATTACATAATTTCAATATTGATAAATTCGTCTATCCTGCCACACCCCAGGCTAAACAAGTGCAAAGATTTGGAAATAAAAGCATTAATTGGACACGTGGGCCAAAATGGGTATCATGTGCCAGATACAAGTAAAGCAGGTAATGACAACAGGTTTGTACAACACTTTTTGATGAAGAGCCATCAAAATGTGTTTAACAAAAAAAAAATTGATATCCTATGTTAGTCTTCCCAATCATATATTAGAAGTTTGCATAACTCACCAAAGCTCCAGCTTCTGCAGCAGAAGCAAGATGAAGACCAGGATTAAGCTTCCCTTCCTTGTTTTTAGAATGCCTTTGTTTTGCTCTATCATAGCTACAAATAAAACAAAATTTTTTGTTAATAAATTTAAAAATAAAAGTAAAAAATTATTCAAAAAATTAAATCAGAAATTACAAGTGAAAGCATTGGTACTTACAATTTTAGGGTGTGAATACAAGTTTATTAAATGTATATAAGGTGTGACAACAAGTTTTACATTTGACTGTCTACCTGCTAAAACTCTACATTTTTCAAACAGGCATTGGCCGCGTAAAGGACTAGAAAAATCTAAACACTTAAAATCTCAGACAACCAAAACATTGGCACTTACAAGAAGAAATATAAACCCCATGAAACAGTTGACCCAATAACTGCGGGATTGAAGCCTGCATAAAGCCCTCTGAGACCCTGAACACAAAGCAATAACATTCCTATCAAGAGAATAGTATAAAATAGAAAGAAGTGTTTTAAGTCAAATGAAGTACTAATGATAAATCATAAATCAAAACACCAGGCTCATAATTGAAAGGAAATAATATAAGTCATAGTTGTAATGGTGCCGAGCACCAAACCTCAGTTCTAACACGGGAAGTGAACTAGGCAAACCCAGTAATATGTAGCTAGAAATCTGTAATAATAATTTTTTTTTCTTTTTTTATGAATAGAAATCTGTTACATTTTGCCCACATCAACAAAACAAGGTAGCAACTAGCAACAAAAGTAAGATGCATTTCCAAGATAACTTGGGTTCTGTATGATTCTTATGAAGAACAAATGGAAGGAAAAATTGTAAATGTACCCAACCCAAGCATGGTCAAGTTTGAACAATGACTATAATCATAGTAAAATAAAGTATTAAGTGCCTAAAAAGTAACTATAAAACCAAACATAACCTCCAAGCGAGCAATGGTGAAAATAGCGTGGGCCGTGTTCTTGTAACTTGGAAGAGTCGAAAGTCGTCCATCGTTAACTGCAAAAAATAAAATAAACACACAAAACCAAACCAATTCGATTCAAACAACTTCTTAACCTCAAATCAAAAACATTAAAAATAATAAATAATAAAGTAGAGGATAGTACCTTGAAACCTAGTACGGACGACGTCGAGGGGGTGCATGGCGGCGACAGTGGCGAATCCGGCAGCGGCTCCGGCGGTGGCGTTCTCCCATTGCCACTGCTCCGACTTCGATTTAGACTGTGGCTGCGGCTGCGGCTGCGGCTGCGATTGTGACATTTGTTTTTTGTTTGGACTAACAATAAGGGAAATTTGGTGATTTTTTGGGCATTTTGATGAAACAGTAGTTACAATACTAGCGTCTTGCGCCTTTTCACTTTTCAGGGACTTGCTCGGCCTCGGCGGTCGTTTGCCCCCGTTTAGGGTCCCAAAAACTTGGGAACTAACGATTTACATTGAGGGTTAAGACATTGCTTACTACTTCACTTTTCTTTTCTTTTCTTTTCTTTTTTCTTTTTTTTTTTCTTACACAATCAGGTTTTTTTATTAAAAAAAAAAAAAACTCTATTTCATTAAAATATTTTTTAAAAAATTCTGAATAAATATTAAAATATTTTAATTGTTTCTTTTCTTCGAACATCCATTGCCCACTTTCCTTTTATCATCAGGGTATATAAAAAATAATTAAAAAAACTAAAATAAATAATGTCAGCATGATTATTTTAACAACTTTATAAATTTACTTATCTTTAGTGAGTGATTTTGGGACCTGGATGTGTAAAATTGAGTCATTTTTCGGTAAAATTTGCCAAACAGTATAATTCTGAAAAAAATTTTAGGTGAATGGCATGCGTTTAAAGTTTATTAATTAGCTGGACTGTTTTTGAAAGTCAAGTACAGCAAAATCGACTTCTAGCCAAAATCAAATTCACTATACTTGACTTTCTATCAAAAATTAGCTCTAACGTGGATTAAAAAAAGAGAGGAAAAAGCCATGTAGACTATTGAAAGTCGAGTATAGCATAGTCGACTTCTAGGCTAGTAAATTACACCACCTACCCCACCTATCTTAGTTATGTGAGCACGGTAATTTTTTTTTTTTTTTTTTTTAAATGGAACTTGTGTCTATCAAACTCGAGTTCCAATAAATTTTACACCAATCTCAACCGTCTCAAATATAAACTCTTTGATACACTTTTCACCTCCTAACTCACTCAACTCTCACTTCTCCCAGCTCTCTCCACGCCCAAACTCTCCCTTTCACACACATTGATCATTTTACAAATTAAAATTTTTTTATTCTTTTTCAATTTGTAGGTAAATATTCAAACCTTTTTTTATTTTTTTTTTTTGGTTAGACCTGGCTAATATATATACTCACTTTTTCATTTGGTATATATATATATATATATATATATATATATATATATATATATATCCACATACCACTTTTATATTGTTGATGAGTAATGTGTTGTTTGTAATAGTAATTTATCATTATTATTATTATTATTGTTGTTGTTGTTGTTGTTGTTTTTTGTATTTGTTATTTGTTATTTGTGTTTTGTAATGAGTTGTTATATGAAATATGCAATGGGTTTTTCTTTGTAATGTGTTGTTATTTATAATGCAAATGAATGGGTAACATATTATTTATTTGCAATGTGTTGTAATGTGTAATGGTTTGTTAGTTGTAAGGTGTAATGAATATTAATTTTTTAAGGTTAGCGACCATGTAAAAATTTGTTTGAGTTTAAAAATTCGAATATTTGCTTGGAGAGAATAAAATTTCAATTGTTTATAATTGTTTGATAGACTATATAATGTTATCTTTATATTTTCCTTGAGGCAATATTTTGTAGTTCATATTGAATAAAGGTGTTATATTCGTCACTAACTTTTAGTAAACTTATTTGACTTATAAGCGTGTAATGAGTTCGACTAATTTATATCTATATTACGGTGGGGAGCCCGTTGACTTGTGGAGTGACATATGAAGGGTTTGGTAAAAAGTTAGAGATTATTTAGCTAAAAAAAAAAAGCAGGAGATCAATTTGAAGAAGTTAAAAAAGAAAATTATGAAAGAGCTGGATTTGGACTATTGGTTGCATGACATAAAAATTATATATCGTGCTCCTCATGCAGTGTTCAGTGACCGTATTGTCTTCACGCCTATTGAAATAAAAGGAGACAAGCATGTTAAGATTATTTTTGACAGGATAAACTCTACGCCCCTGTTAAAAGTTGCCGAGTTGTATATAAGTGTGAAGCCTCGTATAAAAGTTGGCGGTGAAGATGTGCAATAAGCAACTTTGGAGGGTGGTGGCGGGGAAGAATTCCAATCATTACATGCGGATAGTCATCCGACTCTTACCCCGTGCACCACAGTTGGGGGTTATACACTACCATGTCAAGAGACACCAACTCCAATGGAGGTTTACAGATCTAGTTATCAACAAGAATGTATTCAATCTCTAGGGGGGAAGACGAAGACAAAGACGAAGATGATGTTGATCATGGTAGAGATGAGTATGAAGAGAGGATTGGGATAGATGACTTTCACGAGTATGTTAATTACTATGAAAATGTTGACAATGTCCGTCATGATGTCGTGAATGATCATGATGATGATGCTATAGAGTTTCAAGATGATATAGGCGATGGTATAGGTGTGCAGCATGTTACAACTACAATCCCTACATATGAAGCTCATGGCCTGTCATTCCATGCAAACACTTGGGATAATATAGTTGATCCTTCAAATGTTGAGATACTATTTTCATCAAGTTGGGTGCGGGGAATGAATTTTAGCAAGGGGTTGATTTTCCCTAATAAAGAGGCGGTGAGACAGGTATTAATAGTTTACTTTATGGACAACAACAAGAATTATATAACTAAGTGGTACAAACAGCAAAGATTATGTGTGAAGTGCGTGAATGAGTCATGTGCATGGAAAGTCCAAGCATTCTCGCAACGGAAGCTTAACAGATTATGGGCCGTCACAGTATATAGCGGTCCTCACACTTGTTCATTAATTGGGGTGAACAAAGATGGTAGAATGATGGATTCGAATTTTCTTGCCAAAGAACTTCATACATATGTACTTGCAGATCACACCAACAGAATAAAGGATCTCCAAAATCTGATGAAGGAAATGTTTAACAATGATATATCGTACTACAAGATATGAGATGCGAAACAAAAGGCTATTTCAAATATACATAGGAATTGGGAAGAATCGTACCAAAAGTTGCAGAAGTTGTTGTTGGCATATAAGGATAGCGATCCGGGTACACAAGTGTCTTTTCGGTCGATCAACGGGGACATACCGAGTACTATTATATTCAAGTATGTGTTCTGGGCTTTCACTCCTTCCATTGCTAGATTCACACATTGTAGGCCAGTAATTAGTATTGATGGAACTCATCTTTATGGAAAATATAGATGAAAGTTGTTGATTGCAATGGCTACCGATGCTAATAATGAGATTTTTTCGCTTGCCTTTGTGATTGTGGGTGATGAGACAGGGGCTAGTTGGGGATGGTTTTTATCTTGCTTGCAAATTGCAATATAGTATGTGGTACCCTCCCTGCGTTTACTTCTTTTCTGGTTGCGTCTAGTGTATTGTTTGGTTGTAAGGTGAGCGTTTCCATCACATGGAGCTGTAACATGCTCTGTTACTTGCTTATAATGTTATATTTTTAAGCTTTTACAAACAAACAAATTCATGCACAAAGAAACTTGAAAAATATATGAAATTAAAATCAAAGTAAAGCATTAAGAATACCAGGTGGGAACCTGTGCCGCATCTCCTTGGTCGGATGGTGCGAGTCGATTTCCATTTGGGTATAGCGTGAGTGTTTGCATCCTGTGGCTGGTTAGCTTGGTCACGTTGCCCTCACTTAATGTCACTGTCATGTGGATGCGTGGCTTGTGGAACATGTATTAAGGTGGAGGAGGTAGAAGGTGATTATGTATGACTTGTGTTGGTAGACATGAGCTCAACGTGGGGTGTTTGAAGGCTAGGGGTGGGTATAACTGTCTGGGATGAGCTATAGGATAGGGACATGGGTGAGTTATGGTCAATGGTGGTGGTGTGTGGGGAGGACTTGAATTCAACATGGGTAAACTGCGAGAGGGATCCAATGTCAACAAGAAGGATGGGTGGCATGGGAGGCCCGGTTGTGTCCTGAGGGGTGGACACGGGTGGAACAAGGGTCTTAGTGGCCGAAGGAGGGGTGGAAGCAAGTCGATGATGTGTCACTAGAGCAGCTGATCTCATACTGGGTCCTACATCTGGTATTTCAGTCTGGTTTGCTACTTCATCATTGGCTCGTACATCAATAGGATTAACCTCATCCATATCCTCAAAGGCCCTCTTAATGAATTTGTATTCGTAAGATTCTTCATTGAACTAGTTGAGGACAGCTAGTTGGGTTGCAAGCTGTCATTACGGCATTATTAAGTGCGGCATATACGTAACATCAAACACAACATGCAAAACAAAATAAATTTATGCACATTACCAAAATTTCCATCTTAGCGCTAGCGCGTTCGATATACAGTCGAGTAATCCTACGATACCACACCATATATGGATGATGACGTGACATCACCTTCTCCATCCTGAGTGCATTACAAACGTACTTGTTATGATCATTCCACTTCAGAATATGGACTGCATGTTCAACTGACCAATTTTTCTCTACCTAGCCCCTCACATCTATTTTGTGCAAATCATGATTAGTATTAGCATCTCTGGGTTGTTCCTGCTTTAGCCCAAATTGTTGTAGGACACGATCGGGTAGGTGGAACTCTACAAGCCAAAAACATATAAATGGAACGGTTGACCTCCACACATTACTTCCCTCGATGTGAAAACTAGGAGGAAGGTGGCTCAAGTCATTTCCATATGGCTCCCACTTAACCTACAAAAGCCACCGAGTAAAGCAACCACATTGAGAAATTTTCCCATAATTTGCATAACAAGTAGCATAATAGTGGGCAATGAAAAACTTTTTGAAGGACATAAGATGTGATGGACGTATAAATATAAGTAAGTATACCTGGTCGTGTCGTGCCGTGGCAATTTGATTGTGATATGCAGAAAGCACGTGCATGGGAACATTTTTTGTACACATCACCCCTGCCCACCTACAAGCAGGTAACATCGCATGGTCATTAGTCGTTTACGTATAAAAATGTGGCATAATACATGATAGCACACTAATTATGCAATATATACTTACTTTATAACAAGAGAAATTGGTGGTAGTGGTGGACCATAAACACCCTCAGGTTGGGGCACCATCTATGGGGACATATATGGGAACTTGACATATATCCACAATTGGACCAAAATCAATGGTCCACCAATCTGCTTTGCCTTCTTGTCGGTTGCATTGCACAGTTTTTTGTACAACCATGATAAGGTTGCACTACCCCAACTATACTTGCGTGGATTATGAAGGTTCTGCATGAACTCTAACCATATGAGATGGACCCTATCCCTAGATTTGTCAAGAAATACCATATCTCTTACTAGGGCTAGTATATAGCAGCGAGCATACTGATGAACTTGAATCTCATTAGCATCTGGAGGCAATGGTTGTCTGATTTAGTTGACAAGTGCGGGTATCAGAATCCTTTAACCTTTTACCATAGTTTGATGGCCATTTGAAATTTGAATTCCAAGCATTTCAGCACACACTTCTGTCTAAGTTCTTTTAGTGGGCCCAACCATTGCCTCACCCTTGATGGGCAATCCCATGACAACTTCCACATCTTGCAATGTAATCGTCATCTCACCATGTGGTAGGTGGAATGTATGGGTCTCTGGGTGCCATTGCTTTACAAATGCAGTGATCAATGCATGGTCAAGCTATATGGATGGGACCAAGTGCAAACCCTCTAGACCAAGCAACCTCATAATGGCAAGGACATGATCATCTACCATAGGACCTCGAAGTGTCAACTCTTCATGGCGACTTCGACAATCCAGTGTGCCAGGAGGATCCTGCAAATATTATAACAATAGATAAAAATCTTATGCAAATATTTAGTATATATGGCTAATTAGAGTTGTGACATGAATGCATTGTACAAGAAAACTCATGCAATTACTTGTCCCCTAGGGTCCACAGTAACTCAGATCGATGTTTATCTTGTTCCGTTAATACACTACGATCAATGGGTCTAGGATCTATCGTCATGCTGCAAAAAGTTTTTGTGTCATATCAGTTATAAATAATAGGTTTGTGTAATGTGCAATATTGGTTAGTGACGTTGAATAAAGAGAGACTACACCATATATGGTTTAATATTGTGACATTGAATAGAGAGAGACTTACATCATAGTGGCATTGAATAGAGAGAAATTTGAAGCTTAATATTATTTGGATTGAGTACTAGTTCAAGATTCTAAGCTTTCTTTTCTTATACTGTATCTTTATCTTAACTAAACATGGACTAAGACATATATTTGTTTGAAGTAGAAATATAGGAACAAGATTCCATTTTCTGCCGAAACACAACATCAGGATTATATGAAGGTTTGTTTATTCCAATGATTATGAGTTTATGACTCGAGCTAATATAAATATTTTATTTGGAACAAATATATGTAATAGCACAGTAAAATTGAAATTTGAAATAGCACAGTAAACAAAAACACAAAAACAAATCAAATGAAACCCAAATCTCCAAATCACTAAACCTAAAAAGCAAATCAAAACCCATTTTAGCCAATAAATAAAGAGAAAGAAATTGCATTAGAGAGAGAGAGAGAGAGAGAGAGAGAGAGAATGAACCTGTTGGTTGAGTCGGATTCCTCGCCACAGAGGAAGATGATGGACTGAGAAAACGGTGTAGGAATCTATAAGAGAGGCTGGTTAAGAGGGATTGAGGAGAGGAAACGGCGTAGGAATCTCTAAGAGAGAGACACCGGAGAGAGAGAGAAGGTAATCGAAGAGGAAGGCTCCCTTAAAATCAATTTTATTAAACTCAGATTCCCCTTTTTACCCCATGATTTTTTTTTTTTAACCTAATTAAGCTTGAAGTCGAGTTCACTATACTCAACTTTTAATAGAAGTCGAGTTCAGTAAACTCGACTTCTATGTGGCTTTTTTCCTTTTTTTAATCTACGCCAGACTTATTTATTTGATGGAAGATGAGTTTAGTATAATTGATTTTGGCTAGAAGTCGAGTTTCTTAAAATCGACTTCCAAAAACAGTCCAACTAACTAATAAACTTTGAACGCATGCCATTCACCTAAAATTTTTCCATAATTATACTGTTTGGCAAATTTTGCTGTCATTTTTCTATTATTCCTTGTTTCATGCAAATGCTCTCAATTGTAAAAGCATGCTATTGGGGCTTTCATGTTCATCAAAGTAACTAATTTTTGTTAGCTCTTATGGATTAAAAAATCACCAACTAAATTGCATCATTAATCATGTGATGGTTACATTATTATTATTATTATTATTTTTTTATAATAACAGAAGTGATAAGGAAGAATAGAAAAGGAAGAATTGACAAATAAAAAACCTTAATGTCTGATAAGGAAGAAATGAAATCGTAAAGAGTGTTTTTGCCATTAGGCCCTCCATTAAAATATTCAAAATGAAAAATTAAATCCCCTATTTTTTTATTATTATTCATTTATCTATTGGAGAAAGGAAAATAGGGATTTGAATCACATTAAACATCACATATATCAAATTTGATACTTAGAATTATAATCTTCCAACCAAGAGCAATGTAGCTCAACTATTTGGCATTTTTTGGTGTTTTTAATGGGAGACATCCATGTTCAAATTTTTCTACCCCAACTATTAAATTATGTCAATTTTATAAAAAAAAAAATACCCCTAAATGAAATGCCAACACCAATCATAAACATTTTATTTTTATTATGTTCTAAATTCATCTCATTGTATTTGTTTGGATGGAAAATGTTTTTTGAAAAATATTTTATTATGACTGATTATTGATAATATTGTGGGTTAAAGGAAAATGTATTGGATTCATAGTAAGAATCTTCTAGCTTATTGACATGATATGTTTTTCACCTTAAACTATCACATTGATTACACTTAATCCCCCTAAAATTTTGAAAGACTCTTGACGCTAACTGCCCCTCTTCCCCCAAATTTTAGAAATGCATTACACTTAGCTCTAACTTATTTATTTTTATTTTTTTGCTGTTAAATTTGATGATTTTGACATTAAAAGACTAATTTATCTGTTGATCCATTTTTGCAAGATGAATAAATTGATATTTCAATGGTAAATTTTTTCATACTTAACTTTGAAACTTACGATAGGGTGCATTGAAATGATGTTATAATTTTAGGGGTCAATTGTGCATATCATAATTTCGAAGGTTAAGTGAAATCAAGGTGATAGTTTAAGGTAGAAAATTTTAATTTGTCTATTAAAACTAAGTTTATAAGTTATAATAAAAAATAATTAGGCCAAAATGCAAAAACTCTTCTTGGTTTTGGAGCAATTGCAAAATCACCCCTAAAGTTTCAATTTTTCTTTATAACTCTCTGATGTTTTTATATTCTCCAAACTGACGCTTAATATTAAACTATACTACAATTTAAGGAGGTTCACCTATTTGGTATCCTCATTTTTTTTGTTCAAAAATACCTCTAAGTAAAGACAAAACTAAGAGGTTAGGGGCTGTTTTGAGGCACTGTAGTTTTCAACATGTTGGTCGGGACGGGAATAAATTAGCTCATTGTTTAGCTAGGAGAGCAGTTTCATCTGCAGATACTGATGTTTGGGTAGAAGATCTACCTGGGAATTTGGATGATGTGTTCTAATCTGATTTGTCTTGAATTGTCTCATTTCTTTAATAAAACTACACTTACATTTTTCTCAAAAAAGAAAAAAAGAAAAAAGAAAAAAAGACAAAACTAAAAGACAATTCGGTAAAAATACGACTCCCACTAAAACATGGCTTAAAAGATAGGGCTAGTTTTTGTAGTTCTTGTAAATGGAAAAATCACGACCCAATTATATAGATCAGTGAAAAAAAAAAAAAAAAAAAAGTGAATTTACTTCATATAATATTTAAGAAGATATTGGCTCTTTATACTTTGTTTTGGTATTTGCAAGAATTGTCCATTTTGTTCTGTCTTTCACTTTCTTATTTGTAGCTCTACTGAATGTAGTGGTCTCATCTTGCTTAATATATATTCAAGAAAAGGAAAATCAGCTCTTGAAAACTTCTAATATGCTTTGATTTGATAATGTTTGAGAATTATTTTACTTTTATTTTTAAATGGATGCTTCATTGACAAAAGCAATGTGAACTATATTTACTGAAGGAGATGCTTTTAGCAGGCATATCTATTATTGAGATATTGTCAAATGAACCCCTCGCTGCCCTCAGTGCTTTGTCTCAAACTTGGATTTTTAACTGACATGAAAAGAAATAAGGACAAAGTTTAGCTACAAAATTAGTTGTAGTCTTAGGCTACAAACTTATTTAATATTTTTTTTAATGGAGGTGAATTTTGAAAAATTCACCATTGGATTATATCTTCTTCTAATATCTTCCATGCTTGTAAAATTTCAAGAAAATTAAAGATCAATAGCTATGTCATCAATAATTTTTTTAAATTGCAAGTTTTTGTAATTTAAAACTATGCACAAAATATAAGCTTATAGATTATATAGTAAATGATAATCAATTGACACAAAATTTAACAAATGTATTAAGGGCGTAAAGAACATACAATTCAACGGTTAGATTTTCAAAATATGTTGTAATATTTATTTTATTGAGTGAGTTTGTAGCCTTAAGCTATAACCAATTTTGTAGCTAAACTTTGTCCAAGAAATAAAAGATCATAATTTTTATTTCTTATCTTTGTTAACATGCAAAGAAATAAAAGATCATAAATTTTTCCTATTTGTTTGTTTCTGAATTGGTGGTTGTAATTTTGAATGCGTAAAGATTAGATGTTTGTTGCTAACTCTATTAATTGAATGTGAAATATCGGTGGTTGTTGGTATTGTATATTTGAGGGTATAATCCCTACCTGGTAGTATAGAGAGGTTTGTTGCTTGAATTTATGGAAATAAGTTGCCAGTTTCAACATTATAAGCTTTTTCTAGCTTTTAGTATTTGTTTTTGTTTCGAGAATTCCTTGCTTAAGAATTGTTACATTATCATAAAGAAAAACCATTGTTCCCATGTAATGTGGGACAGCTTGCTCGTGATTCATTGAGGAAGGGGCTGGATGAGTGCTTCTGTGAAGGACCTAATGCTGACCATAAACGGATATACATCAACTTTCTTGTTGCTAGGCCCACTAAAGTTATAAATGCCTCTTCCAATGTGAAAAGATATATTTTTGTGGTCCTTGGCATGAATATGGGAACCAGAAATACTTTGTATAAAGAGGTAGGTCAAGGGTCCGTTTGGATTGAATTTATTGTTGCTGAAACTGAAAACTGAAAACTAAAAACTGAAAACACTGTAGCAAAATAATTTTTAAATGTGTAAATAGTGTCGTGAGATCTATTTTTAATATTTTTTATTGTATAAACAGTATATGAACAGTACATAAACAGTGCACTTGCTGTTTATGCACAGATTTTTTGTCTCCAAAGTCAAATTATGTGGCCCAAAAAAAAGAAAAAAAAAATGAGAAACGCAGATTTGGAGAAACTTGGACGCACAAACACGCAATCCAAACGCCCTCTAACAGTGGGATTTAGGTTGGAAATATTGCTGAAGGATAAGTAGGTGAAGTGGAAGATTTAATGATAAAAAAAGAAAAACTATCTTAAGGTCCTCACATGCTCACACTCTGCTTTTGGAAGGATCTTTGATTAGCACTTTGACATGAAGTAACCCTGAGCATCTCACTGCTTATTTTGCTTGAGTTGTTGACATTGGGATTAGTAATATATATTACTCGAAATTATAAATCCTTGCCATCCTTAGACTCATTAGTTGTTATTGAAGCAGATAACCCTAGAGAGAAGACTACCTATTAATTTTAGAGAAAGAGGCTTGAAGGTTCTTGAGATTATTAAGGTAAGTACCTTAGAAATCTATTTTTACTATTGATCTAATTATTATTATTTTTGTTAAACTTTTTGGATTTTCAAGTGGTAGACAACCATTTAGAAGGGGGTTTAATTGCAATTTTGTAGATTTAGGCACGTCTTGATTTTTTTAATGTTGTGATTTGGGGATTGAATATAAGTAGATTTGGCTAGTTCTTCGCATCAAGAATCAATATTTATTATCTTGGGAAATTTCAAGAACGATCATATATCACTAAGAAGATCTGAGAATAATAAAGTATAGTATTTTGGACACACTCTGAGTAATTAAATTGATGTCTAATTGATTTTAGGTCAAGTTTGGAGAATGCTAAAATTTTGAAAGGAGTTTTGGAGTAGGCGCCACTTTGAGGTAACTGATCTTTTCCCTGATTATCATAAAATTGTTAGAAATAAATGTTTTATGTAGAAAGCTATAATTTTTCTTCAAAATAATTTTAGCTTCTTGATTTTATGAAAATAATTGTATTTTATTCCTTACTCAAATATGATAAAAAATTTAATAAACTGGCTTTTTCAAAAATTCTGCATTTTTCAAAAGCATGTCTGAGATTGTGAAAAGTTGTATGAAATCTTTTATTGAGCTTTGTCATTCCAAATGTGATATTGAATATGAATTGAAAGATATTGCATATGTTTTAGAATCTATTACACTATCTGATTGTTCTATGGACCCTGCCACGGGGGTAACGTTGGCTCAACATATCACAAGCTTGATTCTGGGCCTGGTCATGGGGATTTAGTGTTACCATAATTGCTAGATTCTTTAGTATATGAACTTAGTATAATTATGACTTTTGAATCCAAAGAAATTTTCTAGTTGTTACTTCATTGAAAACCATTGATTTTCTTGAAATGACGTTGCAAAGCTTATGAATCTTACACTGCATTGGAAAAATGTTTACATTTTTGTATTATGCATAATCTGGCTAGTTAGGAAATTATTAGTTAATTTCAAAGTTTTCTATGTGCCGGTTTGGATAACACTGAAAATTGCGTTGAGTTTTCAGAATTCATGTTTCGGAATCTTTTTTTTTTTTTTTCCCAGTGCATGAACAGTAAAATCACTGTGCAGGAGACAATTATTACTGTTCACATACTATAGCACACTGTTCACGCATTAAAAATATTAAAAATGAGTCTCACGGTACTATTCATACATTTAAAA
Source organism: Quercus suber (assembly GCF_002906115.3). NCBI lineage: Eukaryota > Viridiplantae > Streptophyta > Magnoliopsida > Fagales > Fagaceae > Quercus > Quercus suber. The sequence goes on from NW_027069846.1 coordinate 542,274, forward strand.
ATTATTTTGCTATAGTGTTTTCAGCAACAATCAATTTTCAGCAATAATGAACAACAATAAGTTATATCCAAACGGACCCTATGTGGCTATTTTGTACCAAATGTTATGTTTGTGTGGTTATTTTTGTTATTTAGGCATCATTGTTGGATGTAAGGGTAAATTTTTCTTTTTAATTTTATGGGGCCACGTGTCACATGGCCTTTAGCTTTAGCCTTTATTTGGATGGTAGACAGGTAGAGTTCCATTTGATTAACTTAGAGCATTAGCATCAGAAAACTCTAATTATACTCTATTTTACTATTTCAAAAAGTTATTTTATCATTATATCATCCTATTTTACAATACTTCTAGCATGCTAAAACTTTATTTTTATTAAAATATTATTTTTTAATATTTCTTTATTATTTATTTATAACTGTCATTTTTTTTTAGACTCATATTTCCTATGCTTTCCAACAATCTTTTTTTTTTTTTCCCCTCTCCTTCTCCCTCAACCTCTAGCAACACACAAGCCATCAACAACCACAGTCACGGCACCAAAAACCCAAGCCACCGATCAGAAATCCACGCCCCCGATCAACCCATCAACAACCACAACCATGGCACCAAAAACCCATCAGCACCTCAACCTATCAACAACCACAGCCACGACACCAAAAACCCATAAGCACCTCAACCCATTAACAACCATAGCCATGGCACCAAAAACCCATCAGCCCATGCCGCCGATTTGAAACCCAGCTAATTTGAAACCCACCGGAGCAAACCCATTCAAAAAAAATCATCACCGAAGCCATCATCGGAGCTACCGATGATCAACCCAACCGATCCACCCACCGATCAATAGATCCATTGTTTCAAACCCACCATCAACCAATCCCAGCCCACCAATCCAACCACGACCCAAACACCGGACTCAACCCACTTCAGCCACAACACCAAACCCAAACACCGGACCCAACCCACTTCAGCCACAACCCAACCACGACCCAAACACCGGACCCAACCGCAACCCACAACCCCTTTAGGCATCAGTCATAGCAAAAAAAAAAAATAAATAAATAAACAACAACCCACAACCACCATAGTGACCACAACCACCACAGTGACCCATGTCGTCACCCACGCCAAAAAAAAAAAAGCAACCACAGAACCGTCGGATCGCAACCTACCAGAAAAATTGAGCCACTGTGATGTGTGATGTATGTTGGGAGGAGAATGGTGTTTGGGTTTGAAGAGAGTAGAGAACAAATGGAGAAACAGAGAAGGAAGAGAGAGAAGAGAACTGAAATAATGAGATAGAGGAGAGAGAAATTTCGGGGGAAAAAGAGAATATATTTTTTTTTTTTTAGAATACTGTTACAGTACAATTCTAACTTTAGAATTGTACTATAGCACTATTGCAAAAAGATTTGCAATAGTTGGGTTTAGCATTGTCTGATGCAAAGGATTTTAAGGCTTAAAATGCCAAATTGTCCTTAAATATGGCATTAGCATTCTCCAATGCTAATGCTCTTAGTTTAATTAAAGCGTTTACATATGATTTTGCAAAAACTCACTGTTTTAGAATACCAAAACATTAATTTATCTATTTTACATAACTGCTTCTACAATACACCATACATAACCGTTTTCAAAATTTAGAATGCAAGGTGCCAATGACTAGTGTAGGTTGGTTTTCTACAATTGACCCCAAAATTTATGCATAGTAATGTTTAACTCAACTTGAAGTTGTGAATTTGGATTTGCCTACTTGTGATGTTTATTTGGCTTGGCATCTTAAATTATTTTGAATGAAGAATGTGGTTATTTTTAGTTATGAGTAGAATGGTTGATTTTTGTAGTTTAATTTATAATGTCTATGAACTATTTTATATTGATTGTGTAGTTGGCTTACACAATATATGTGATCTACATATTTTCAATTATGCAAGAGAAATATTACAGACATTTTGACTCTTCCAAGCATTAGAAAATGTTTTCCAGCACATTTTTATGGTTTCTACTAAACATAGGAAAATGAATCATTTTTTCAGAAAATTTTTTCTAAAAAATGAGTCATTTCCCAACATAAAAAAAAGTTTTCCATCAAGACAAATGGAAAGTAACAAATGTTCTTTATAATCTTAATCATGGAAAATAGTTAAAATGACCGCCTTTACTAATTAAGTCCTCTCGGGATAAAATCCCCTTCCATTTAAATCCTTCATTTTCCTTAATTTTTTAGCTAGATGTGAGACTCATGACATTTAGTTGATTTTGTGTGGTTTATATGGGTTTTCAAGACCATTATACAGTTAGTGTTTTTTTTTTTTTTTTTTTTTTTTTTTTTTTTTTTTTTTTTTTTTTTTTTTTTTTTTTAAAAAAAATTATATTCTATAATGTAGAGTTCAAGAAGTTTGGTTGTAGGGTTTTTTAAAAATTAATTAACTTTGTTTTTGAGTTTATTGCAATAAAGCCGATACTTATCCTTTTATTGCAGATTTTTTATTTTTTATTTATTTTAACAATCATCTTTAGATTAAATTCAGCTTAAAATATAAGATTTTATCCAAAAAAAGAAAAAGAAAAAAAAGAAGATAAGTATCGGGTTTTGGAAAGAAAAGTAGTGTTTTTAATTTTTAAATATTGTGTTGTGTTGACGTGGAAAATTGTGGTGCCAGTAGAGGTTTCGGTTTTATATATATAGATTAGGGAATTTAAATGGGAGGGGATCCTAATGGTATGGCTAATGAGTAAACTGCGGTTTTATATATATAGATTAGGGAATTTAAATGGGAGGGGATCCTACTGGTACGGCTAATGAGTAAACTGCACACGATTTCCTCACATGAATGGGAAGAAAAAATAAATAAAACAATACAAAAACCGAATTAAAATAAATATAAAAATTTCCTTACAATAGAAAGTTTAAATGGAGGTATTAGTTGGACATGGAGGAGTACATATGTCAATAATCCCTTCTAACATCAATACAACACTCTTCATGGAAGGACGAAGAACTGGTTCATCTTGAATGCACCACAATCCCACCTTAACCATATTCTCAAAAGTACTCTTATCTACTTCTTCACCACCCACAATCTTGTTCAATTCTCTAGCAACAAAGCATTTATATACCCAAGTAGAAAGAACAATTTCTTCAGGTCTTGATACATTAACTTCCATGTTCTTTCTGCAACATATAATCTCTAAAAGCACTATTCCATAGCTATAAACATCTGCCTTCACTGATATTGGGGTGTTCTTTTGCCACTCGGGTGCTAGATATCCTCTAGTCCCTCTGACAATTGTGAAGGTCCTTGTTTGATCTGGCATTAACAATTTTGCCAAGCCAAAGTCGGAGATTTTAGCAGTCCAAAAATCATCCATCAAAATGTTTGAGGGCTTTATATCACAATGAATAATAGGGGTCTTACACTCTTCATGTAGATAGAGAATCCCTCTTGCTACATCCAATGCTATTCTTGCTCTTTCATCCCAATCTGGACGTCTTTTACTTTTAAAAAGAACATCGGCAAGGGATCCATTGCTCATAAATTCATAGACAAGAAGTCTCTTAGAGCCCTCAGCACAATAGCCTAGCAATTGAACCAAATTTTTGTGGTGAGCTCTCCCTATTGCTCGCATCTCTGCACGAAACTCCCTTTCACCTTCTTCCACCAATTTCTCTAGTCTTTTCACTGCAACAAGTTTTTTACCTTTGTATAGAGCTCCTTTGTATACTGTTCCGAAGGAGCCCCTACCTAACTCATCTTTGAAGCCATTTGTTGCTCTTTCGAGCTCATCATATGAATACAAATTTAGTGTAAGCCCCTTAGTCAGGCCCAGTGTTTCACTCTCTTTCAGTCTTTTATACCTTAGAACTCGAATTTTGAACATGTAAAGGCCTGAAACTCCAAGACCAAGACAGGAGAACGCAGTAAAAGCTAAAATTAAAACAAGAATTTGCACCATAACCTTTTTGCTTGTGAACACGTGGACAGGAGGCTTCACTGGGATGGGAACAGTTTCATTCCAGCTTCTTATGCTCACTTTGAAGAGAGCTACGGTATCCTGGCTTGGATCCCTTCTAACATATTTCAGTGGAAGCTTGTGTCTTTGGCAATTCGAATCAGTATTGAACAGTGCTGCCTCACAATTGCAGTCTTCCAAGCAAGACTTACCACATTCTTCCTTTGTTGACATGGATTCATGTGTGTAAGGAATATCTATCCACATCATATTTTCTGTGGTAGTGATGTTATATGATTCTACATGAACTTTGCTGCTGCTGCACCCTACTTTTGAAAAGTTTCTCTCACAGCCGAGAGATGGATTATTCACGTCAACCAAATCGGTTCCAGGAAGACAAACACAGTACGGTTTGTTGTCATTGAGTGTGCAAAAGCTGTTGAAGCCACAGAAACCATTCACCTTGCAGAGCTCCTTGTCCTCCAATGCTGACCACTCAATATCTGATGATTGTAGCTTGCCAGTCTTGTCAAAGGTATGCGAGTACAACCGAAAAAATCCGTTAACATCGAGAGTTGCACGATAAATGGTGTTATTGCTTTTCGATGACAAGCCCAAATCTTGAACAATGTCCATACTAGTGCTCTGGATGATTTCTAGAGACCCGGAATGATTGAGATAAAGTCGATATTTAAGGCCAATCCCATTTCTATATCCATCAGTTCCAGAAGCCCAGTAAGATTCACTTGCAATGTCTAAAGTGTTTACGGGATATAGAACAAGGTTTCCATCTATCTGCATCTTCAGACGATACCGTCCAGTTGAGTGGTTGGTCTCTGATAAACTAGAGAGCAATTGAAAACCGGTGGACAGAATCTGCCCACCCAAAATAGTATCAGTAGGATAGCTGAAAGTCTCCCATATGATGGAATGATTTTTGTTGTAGAGAACAAAATTGCCAGAATCAAACATGGAGGCATAAGAAGCAGACTCCGACATCGTATCACTGATAATCTTCTCCTTTCCTTGCTCATCAGTAGTCAAAAGAAGCTTACCACTTTTTGTTAAATTCAGTGTCGTCCCATTTGAGGTGACCGGAGGATCATCACGGTTTGCTGTCCAGACAACAGTGATATTGTCTATTCCCACCAACCAGATTCCAACCATAAAACCACTGCCTTGCCGATAGAATCCAAGTGCGAATTGGCCCGAGGGAGAAGTCCATGAGGTGGGGGGATAAAGTGAAGAGCCCAGGCTTATATTCCTACATTGCTTTTGTTGAGGTTGAGCTCCTCCACATGTAAAGGATATAGAGAGTAGAAAGAAAACAGTAAATATGGAAGCCATGAGAGAAGGATAACAAAGGGCCATCACAACAAGCTGCATACATCAACTAAGGATTGTAAATTATGGAAACTTTTTTTTTTAGTGTTTCACAACCTAGTACTATGGAAACTAGCTTGCAATTGTCGGCGCTTTTGTGGAGTACTATGTAGTATTTATTTACATAATTATTTGTAAAAATATAGCAATAGATATTTTAGTAGGAAAAACGTTCTAGGTTTTTTTTTTAAACGTGGAACGCAAATCTACTATCACACGTTCCACGTTGAACTGCGAATGTTTTTGTTAATGTTAACGTTTTGACGAAGACTTCTACATACAAATTTTTATATAACAATTATTGCCATAAGTCTGTCCTGACAAATTATAAGCGGTTGTCAATCACTTTCATATTAATTAATTATTTTTTCCTCTACCAATTTCAGTCAACCACGTAAAAAATGCAACAAAAGTTGTGACACAAATTTTCTCCCTTTCTATGTTAAAGGGAAAATGCTATATACATAACATTTTCACAATATTTTTACAACAAATTTTAAATGATAAATTGTTATTGGTTATTATGAATGGACAAAAAAATAATTTAAATTGTAAATTCAAATCAAAATTAATAACAACTTACTAAGTATGATTTATTGTGAAAGTATTGTAAAAACATTTTGAATATAACACATTTCTGGGAGAAAAACGTGTTGCACAGTTTGTAGTGTGTACACTTCCCTTTCTCTTATGTTAGCAAATGTTAATCTTTTGGACGTTACGCATTATGAGGGTTTTATTTTATATTTTTTGCTAGGAAGCATGGGTGCGGGTGTGATGCGGTGCGGAGCGGCAACATGACAATTTTTGGAAAAGTAGGACACGGGTGCGGCGGAATATGCTTATTAATTAATTATTAAATATATTTTTATTTATACTTTCTATATATTGCTAAGTATTTTTTCTCTTCATATAATGGTAAACATATATTAATTTAAGAGCAATAGTAAATAATAAAGGGAATACATACCATTTTCATAAATTAGAATAAAATATCAAAAGTGTGTAAACTATAACTAAAAAAGATAAGTTGAAATTAACTCTACTTCTTTTTTTTTTTTTTTTTTATTTAAATTTATTTATTTATTTTTTATATATAATTATTTCGGCCCATATGGTCATATTTTGGACTGAATCAGGCCATGTCGGAAAAAAAAAAAAAGTCAGGGGATGCACGAGCAACTGCGTCCAAGTCGCATGGCATGTCCTGCCAAGTACGACATGAGTGCACCGACCAAAATGGCGCACCCGTGCTTCCTTGATTTTTCATATTTTTCCCCCATTTGGCCGTTGATCACATGGAATTTTATTTGATACAACTTCCGTAGCATTTTTCCTTTTCTCTCTCTACAGCTTCAGTCGCATTTCTTCCACTGTTAATTTGAATGATTTGGTTAATTTTTCATTCTTCATGAATCTGGTGCTATAGCATGAGTGAGAGAGAAGGTGAAAGGGAAGGGAAAAAGAAAATGTTAGTGGCTATAATATTTTGGTACTTATTTCTCTCACTATTTTTCTTTTCATAAATATATATATATATATATAATTTTAAAAAAAAATTATGATTCCTAATTATATTTAGGTTGAATAATTTTGTAGGTTCTAGTTAGCTCAACTAGTAAAGTCTTTATTGGTTGAATAAGATATTTGAAGTTCAATCCATGCCTACCACTTACACCAAAAATCAATTGATGTCTTGATTTGATGATAAATAATTTTTTTTTTAAATTTCTTGGTCAATTAATAATATCAATTATGGGGAAATTGCTTTGGTAATCCTTTATTTGATTTGGATATAAATGTTTAATTCAAAAAGGGGATAACTTGTTTCTCTATGTTAGATTACAAAAGGACAAAAAAAAAAAAAAAAGAGGCCTTGGTTTGGACTTTGCAGAAAGTTTAGCAGTGATATGAAAGTGAAAATCAAAGGAGGAGCTTGAATGGTGGATGATTGTCCATATCGTGGTCAATAATCGAATGGTTGGACTTTGTGGAAATTTTTGTTGTGATAAGAAAGCGGCAATCAAAGGAGAAGCTTGAATGGTGGATGACTGTTTGTATCGCGGTCAATAATCAAATGGAACGCGAGAAACACGTTTATTTCGAATAGACACAACATCATCCATCAATCACACATCTTTGAACCACCTATACAAAAAATTAATTGATGTCTTGATTTGATGATAAATATTTTTTTATTAAATTTCTTGGTCAATTAATAATATCAATTATGGGAAATTAATTGATGTCTTGACTTGATGATAATTTTTTTTTCTTGGTCAATTAATAATATCAATTATGAGGAAATTGCATTGGTAATCTTTTATTTGATTTGGATATAAATATTTAATTCAAAAAGGGGATAACTAGTTTCTCTATGTTAGATTACAAAAGGAAAAAGAAAAAAAGAAAAAAGAAAAAAGAAAAAAAAGACCATGGTTTGGACTTTGTGGAAAGTTTTGCCGTGATAAGAAAGCAGCAATCAAAGGAGGAGCTTGAATGGTGGATGGTTATCGTGGTCTATAATCATATGGTTGGACTTTGTGGAAAGTTTTACAGTGCAAAGAAAGCAGCAATCAGAGGAGGAGCTTGAATGGTGGATGACTGTCTGAATTGTGGTCAATAATCATATGGAATGCGAGAAACACGTTTATTTCGAATAGACACAACATCATCCATCAATCACACATCTTTGAACCACCTACACCAAAAATTAATAGATGTCTTGATTTGATGATAAATATTTTTTTATTAAATTTCTTGGTCAATTATGAGGAAATTGCGTTGGTAATCCTTTATTTGATTTAGATATAAATGTCTAATTCAAAAAGGGGATAACTTGTTTCTCTATGTTAGATTACCAAAGGACAAAAAAAAAAAAAAAAAAAGAGGCCTTGGTTTGGACTTTGCGGAAAGTTTAGCAGTGATATGAAAGTGAAAATCAAAGGAGGAGCTTGAATGGTGGATGATTGTCCATATCGTGGTCAATAATCGAATGGTTGGACTTTGTGGAAATTTTTGCTGTGATAAGAAAGCGGCAATCAAAGGAGAAGCTTGAATGGTGGATGACTGTTTGTATCGTGGTCAATAATCAAATGGAACGCGAGAAACACGTTTATTTCGAATAGACACAACATCATCCATCAATCACACATCTTTGAACCACCTATACAAAAAATTAATTGATGTCTTGATTTGATGATAAATATTTTTTATTAAATTTCTTGGTCAATTAATAATATCAATTATGGGAAATTAATTGATGTCTTGACTTGATGATAATTTTTTTTCTTGGTCAATTAATAATATCAATTATGAGGAAATTGCATTGGTAATCTTTTATTTGATTTGGATATAAATGTTTAATTCAAAAAGGGGATAACTAGTTTCTCTATGTTAGATTACAAAAGGAAAAGAAAAAAAGAAAAAAGAAAAAAGAAAAAAAAGACCATGGTTTGGACTTTGTGGAAAGTTTTGCCGTGATAAGAAAGCAGCAATCAAAGGAGGAGCTTGAATGGTGGATGGTTATCGTGGTCTATAATCATATGGTTGGACTTTGTGGAAAGTTTTACAGTGCAAAGAAAGCAGCAATCAGAGGAGGAGCTTGAATGGTGGATGACTGTCTGAATTGTGGTCAATAATCATATGGAACGTGAGAAACACGTTTATTTCGAATAGACACAACATCATCCATCAATCACACATCTTTGAACCACCTACACCAAAAATTAATAGATGTCTTGATTTGATGATAAATATTTTTTTATTAAATTTCTTGGTCAATTATGAGGAAATTGCGTTGGTAATCCTTTATTTGATTTAGATATAAATGTTTAATTCAAAAAGGGGATAACTTGTTTCTCTATGTTAGATTACCAAAGGACAAAAAAAAAAAAAAAAAAAAAGAGGCCTTGGTTTGGACTTTGCGGAAAGTTTAGTAGTGATATGAAAGTGAAAATCAAAGGAGGAGCTTGAATGGTGGATGATTGTCCATATCGTGGTCAATAATCTAATGGTTGGACTTTGTGGAAATTTTTGCTGTGATAAGAAAGCGGCAATCAAAGGAGAAGCTTGAATGGTGGATGACTGTTTGTATCGTGGTCAATAATCAAATGGAACGCGAGAAACACTTATTTCGAATAGATACAACATCATCCATCAATCACACATCTTTGAACCACCTATACAAAAAATTAATTGATGTCTTGATTTGATGATAAATATTTTTTTATTAAATTTCTTGGTCAATTAATAATATCAATTATGGGAAATTAATTGATGTCTTGACTTGATGATAATTTTTTTTTCTTGGTCAATTAATAATATCAATTATGAGGAAATTGCATTGGTAATCTTTTATTTGATTTGGATATAAATGTTTAATTCAAAAAGGGGATAACTAGTTTCTCTATGTTAGATTACAAAAGGAAAAAGAAAAAAAGAAAAAAGAAAAAAGAAAAAAAAAGACCATGGTTTGGACTTTGTGGAAAGTTTTGCCGTGATAAGAAAGCAGCAATCAAAGAAGGAGCTTGAATGGTGGATGGTTATCGTGGTCTATAATCATATGGTTGGACTTTGTGGAAAGTTTTACAGTGCAAAGAAAGCAGCAATCAGAGGAGGAGCTTGAATGGTGGATGACTGTCTGAATTGTGGTCAATAATCATATGGAACGCGAGAAACACGTTTATTTCGAATAGACACAACATCATCCATTAATCACACATCTTTGAACCACCTACACCAAAAATTAATAGATGTCTTGATTTGATGATAAATATTTTTTTATTAAATTTCTTGGTCAATTATGAGGAAATTGCGTTGGTAATCCTTTATTTGATTTAGATATAAATGTTTAATTCAAAAAGGGGATAACTTGTTTCTCTATGTTAGATTACAAATGGAAAAAAAAAAAAAAAAAGGACCATGGTTTGGACTTTGTGGAAAGTTTTGCCGTGATAAGAAAGCGGCAATCAAGGGAGGAGCTTGAATGATGGATGACTATTCGTATCGTGGTCAATAATCATATGGTTGGACTTTGTGGAAAGTTTTGTCGTGATAAGAAAGCAGCAATCAAAGAAGGAGCTTGAATGGTAGATGATTGTCTGTATTGTGGTCAATAATCATATGGAACGCGAGAAACATGTTTATTTCGAACAGACACAACATCATCCATCAATCACACATCTTTGAACCACCTACACCAAAAATTAATTGATGTCTTGATTTGATGATAAATATTTTTTTATTAAATTTCTTAGTCAATTAATAATATCAATTATGGGAAATTAATTGATGTTTTGATTTGATGATAAAGATATTTTTTTTTTAAATGATAAGAAAGCGGCAATTAAAGGAGGAGCTTGAATGGTGGATGACTGTCTGTATCGTGGTCAATAATCATATGAAATGTGAGAAACGCGTTTATTTCAAACAGACACAACATCATCCATCAATCACACATCTTTGAACCACCTACACCAAAAATTAATAGATGTCTTGATTTGATGATAAATATTTTTTTATTAAATTTCTTGGTCAATTATGAGGAAATTGCATTGGTAATCCTTTATTTGATTTGGATATAAATGTTTAATTCAAAAAGGGGATAACTTGTTTCTCTATGTTAGATTACAAATGGAAAAAAAAAAAAAAAAGGAGCATGGTTTGGACTTTGTAGAAAGTTTTGCCGTGATAAGAAAGCGGCAATCAAGGGAGGAGCTTGAATGATGGATGACTATTCGTATCGTGGTCAATAATCATATGGTTGGACTTTGTGGAAAGTTTTGTCGTGATAAGAAAGCAGCAATCAAAGGAGGAGCTTGAATGGTAGATGATTGTCTGTATTGTGGTCAATAATCATATGGAACGCGAGAAACGTGTTTATTTCGAACAGACACAACATCATCCATCAATCACACATCTTTGAACCACCTACACCAAAAATTAATTGATGTCTTGATTTGATGATAAATATTTTTTTATTAAATTTCTTGGTCAATTAATAATATCAATTATGGGAAATTAATTGATGTTTTGATTTAATGATAAAGATTTTTTTTTTTTTAAAATGATAAGAAAGCGGCAATTAAAGGAGGAGCTTGAATGGTGGATGACTGTCTGTATTGTGGTCAATAATCATATGAAATGTGAGAAACGCGTTTATTTCAAACAGACACAACATCATCCATCAGTTAGATAGTCACACATCTTTGAACCACCTACACCAAAAATTAATTGATATCTTAGTTTGATGATAAATATTTTTAAGAAAAATTTCTTTGTCAATTAATAATATCAATTATGGAAAATTAATTAATGTCTTGATTAGAAGATAAATAATTTTTTTTTTTTAATTTCTTGGTTAATTAATAATACCAATTATGGGGAAATTGCGTTGGTAATCCTTTATTTGACTTGGATATAAATATGTGGGTTCTTATTTTGGACAGTAACCAGGTCCAAGTAGAAACAAGGATCCTGGGCCTCCAAAGGATTTTATACTTGTTGTTTGGTGGACTAGGCTTGGTTTATCGCAACCATATTGGGCTGATTACGAACCAAGTTGTGCACAAAACATGGGTCCTACAACACATACATATCCATACATGCAAACATATACATATTATAAAATAAATGGCTAAAGAACAGTAAGGAAATAAAGAAAAAAAAATGTAAGGATGTCAAGGATCCTTAGAAAATAAAGTGATATGTCATTATATTGAGTTTTAGTACATTGGATCCCATTTCTTGCTGGGGTATGCCACAAGGTTCAAATAATTTCAAAAGTCATAGACTTAGATAGCTCTTTGTAGGCTTCCAAGACTTGTGAGGTTTGAATCCCCTTGAATCCAAGTGTATCCTCTAGCACTTATCTTAGATCCCTCACAGTGTTTCCCTCTTTTCTCTTTTTTCTGAGGTTTAAATGAGTCTCTTAGAGGCTCTTTTTGCTCTCATTAATTGTTACTTGCTTGCTCACTTCCAAGTGTAGGAGATCGTAGCAATATAATTCTCGGAGTACCGAGGTCGAATCACAAGATAGATTCAAAGACAATATAATTAAACAACAATTTGTGTGAAGAAGAAAAGTACTTTTTTTTGGTGATTGTTAACAAGAATAATAATAAAAAATAATTTAAATCAATAATGTAAATACCAGGGCATCGGAGTGTTTTCCTATATCAATATGAAATTCTTTGTGATCTAAGAGAATATATATTTCATAATTGATTGTTCTTATACAATCAATTATTTTTTCCCCAAAATCGGCCAAAATCGGCGAGATCTCGCCCGATCCGGCCAAGTTCGGTGAGAATTTCATCAAATTCGATTATTTTTCCCCCAAATCATACCGAGAATCGCTAGATCTGGTGTATCTATATCGGATTTGATTGTTTTGGTTGCCAAAATCTACCAAATCAAGCTGAAAGCTTGTCGGAATTGCTGGAGAATTTGCTAGAATTTGATGTCTTTGGGCAGGTCGGGTTTCATGGGTTTTGAATGAGGGGACTCGAAACCAACTCGCCAGCATCGGGTTTTGGAGCTCGGGACTTGCGACCGACCGCCAGAGCAGTTAGATAGGGTGAACACCGATCGGGTACCGGCAGGTGGCTGGGTGGGTTGGACAGCCCTACTTAAGGGCACCAATAGGCCTTTTGCATAGATGGTGAAAAGGTATAGTGACTATGGGTCTTTTTGCCTCAAACCTCTAAAGGGGTGGATGTATCCATTTGCTCCTCCATTTATTAGAACCAATTATATGGGATAGATTACACATGCCATTATCAGAGCTTTTTTTTATGAAACCCCAACTTCATCATCATTCTCTCTAGATATCTCTATTCAACCCTTTCATAGGTCTTACTTATATCCAACTACCATGGACCTCACTTTCCCTTGCCTCTTATTCCTTATGGTGTAATTGTTTGAAAGCCGTCAAAAATCAAAAGCACTGGGAAGAAAGCACTTCAAGAATCACATATCACTTGGGTGAAGACATCTATTGCTAGCACTTTGGAGATGCGATTGACCTGAATTGTGTTGATGTGAGGGTTTGCAATTTTGGGGATTAGGGCAATATGTGTGTAATTAGCTTTGTTAAATATATATTTCAAGAACCTATAACTCAGTGATGGAGTCTAGTACTTCAATGTAGACATATATGATTCAAATTCCCCTTCCCCTTCCCCACATAAAAAATTTTGTTAAGCAAATGGCCTTTTCTTAATTTAAATAAATATTATGTATATATGCAACTAATATCAAAACTATTAAAAGAAATCAATACGGCATCTTTATTTTAAAAAGATCCATACTCAACATAAACACACAAAGCTACTCGTACAAAAAAGAATAATACCAGAATCATATAGCCGTAAGCAAACATACTAACTAAGCTTATACAAATATGCAAATGATTGCAAATTTAGGGTAGACATATCAAGAATGAGAAATAGCTGGAGATGGAGGGATTGCTATACTCATTGTCCCCTCCAACATCAAGATTACATTCTTCATTGGAGGACGTAAAGCTGGATCATCTTGGATGCACCACAAGCCGACCTTCACCATTCTTTCTAGTGTCTTCACGTCTACATTTTCATCTTCCACAAGCTTATCCAACTGTCCAGCCACAAGGCAATTATATACCCAGTTAGAAATAAGTATCTCATCTGCTGCTAAAACATTCACTTCTATGCTGTGTCTACAACATACAATCTCCAAAAGCAACACGCCAAAACTGTAAATGTCAGCTTTTACTGATATCAGACCATTTTTCTGCCATTCAGGTGCCGAGTACTCACTTGTCCCTTCAATGCCCATCACAATCTTCATTTGATTCGGCACTGATAGCCTCGCCAATCCAAAATCTGAGATCTTTGCAGTCCAAGTATCATCCATTAGTATACTTTGGGGTTTTAGATTGCAATGGATGATATGGACTTCACACTCTTGATGTAGATAGAAGACCCCTCTAGCCACTTCTAGTGCGATTCTCACCCTTTCCTTCCAAAGGGGGCGCTTCGTAGCCTTGAAGAGAAGATCTGCAAGTGAACCATTACACATATATTCATAAACAAGAAGCTTCCTAGATCCCTCAATACAGAAACCAAGCAACTGAACTATGTTTCTATGATGAGTTCGTCCAATGACAGTCATTTCAGCTCGAAACTCCCTCTCCCCTTCTTCCACAGATTTCTCCAGTCTCTTAACAGCAATAGTTTTATTAGCTTCAGATACATACCCTTTATAAACTGATCCAAAAGAACCCTTACTTAATGCTTCCTTGAACCCATCTGTTGCGTTCTCAAGCTCATTGTAAGAAAATGAACGCAAGGTAAAATTTTCAGCAATTTCTACATTCACATTTTCTGGCGACAGCTTTCTGTACCTATGAACTTGATGCCTATACATGAAGAAACAAGATATTGCAATTACAGAACACATCAATGCAATGGAACCCAAAGTTAGGGAAAGAATCAAAATCATCATTTTTTTGCTTTCCATCAAGATTTCTGGAATTGGAGGTTGATGGTATGAAATTTTAGCATTTCTCCAAATTACCTTAAAGAAAGCTATAGATGATAAATTTTGACTTCTACCATACTTAAGTGGAAGCTTATATTTATTGCAAGTACCATTCATGTAAAATGCAGCGTTACAATTACAGTCTCCAAGGCAAGACTTGTAACAGTTTTCCTGCTTTGTAAGTATCACTGAATAAGGAAAATCACCCCAAGATATATTCCGTAATGCAATAATGTCGTAGGGTATCATTGGACCTTTGCTGCAACCATCTTCATTGAAGTTGCTGTAACAGCCCAACAACTTATTTTTGGGGTTCATGAAATGAAACCCAGAATAACATTGACATTCAGCTTTGGAGCCAATGCCTATGCAGTAACTGTTGAAGCCACAAAAACCTTTGACTTCGCATTGATCACGCAAAGATGACCATTCCAAGGACACCTTTGAGATAGTATTAGTATTGCCCCCAAAGTCAAAGTGGTGAGAATACAACTTAAAAATTCCATCAGAATCAAGTATCGCACGATAGATAATACTGGTTTCTTTCTTGCCAGGGTAAGAATTATTCACCAAAATGATTAAGGTGGAACTCTCATTGGTTAAGCGTAGAAGACCCCTTTGATTAAGACGGAGAATTACAGAAGAGCCATAAAAAGTATCCAAGGACCAGTAGGCATTTTCTGAATCATCTGTTCCGTTCACTGCAAGGTAGGAAACAAGGTTTCCTTTTGAGTCCATCGTGAGATGATAACGTCTACCTGAGTGGTCTGATCTTGACACCAAGTCGGCACTACCATAGGAAAAATTCTGACCTCCTAATATGGTGTCTGTTGGGTTATCAAAACTTTGCCAAATAACTGTGGAAAAGTTGTCGTAGAGCACAAAATTACCAGAATTATGCATAGAAGCTGAAACTGCAGATACTGCTGGGATAACTTCTAGAGAGCCATTCATGAAATTTTCTTCACCTTTCTCTGTGCGAAGGAGCAGGATACCATCACTTGTTAAGTTCAATGTAGTATTTGAGGAGACAGTAAGGTTATCTGGATTTGCAGTCCAGACAATAGTGTTATTTGGTTGAGTATGCAACCATATTCCAATGGCGAAGCCTTTGCCTTGTGGGTAGAAACCAAAAGCAAAAAGGCCAGAAGGTGAGAGCCAAGAAGTACGGTTAGCAATGGGGGAAAGCCAAGAACCTAATGGTATCACATTGCCGGAATGGTTTCGTTGTAGTTGGGCTTTTACATCAAAGGCAAGTAGACACATGGATAGTAAGAAGAGAACTGATATAGAACCCATGAGACAAGAGTGAGGGAAAGAGATAAGAGAAGGCTTGTTAATGAGATTGAAATGAAATAATAATAAGCGATTTATATGTTATCCTTGTTTTTTTTGGAATTAGAAAGGCCCCCAACCCCAAGTTTACGCAGAATGAAAGAAATTTCTAACCAACTTCATCTATTAGTGGCAGCTGCCCCACAGCCCCGGTAGACTTGACTTACTTTCATCGGTGCTGATTAGTCCCTATCCCTGTCCCTTTAACATTAGCATCAGATTTTCTGAATGAAATTAATGTCCTGCCATTAGAATTCCACAAAAGACCAAGCTAGTGGTACTGGACCAACTTTTTAAGAATTCCACAAGCCATCTGATCTACTAGTCTTTTTTTAGTTGTGAAATATATATATATACACACATATATATGCACTAGTCGTAAATTAGCGTTTCACACAAATTATTATTATTATTATTATAAAGGTATAATGTGCTTTTGATCAAAATATTCATAATATTTATTTAGCATAAAAAAAGTAATTCATTACCTTTTAAGTATACTAGTTGTAGACCCACACGATGTGTGAGAATAAATAATTATTTTGTAATTTTGATATAATGTATAATTTATTCTCTAGAACTTGTTGAAGATAATTTGTTCTCCCTAAAAATTAAACAATTGCTATTTAGTCCAATTAGGTCTACTTTAGTTCACTTTGGTCCATTTTGATCTATTTTGGACTTATTGAGCCTTAAATTGATCCTTTTTGTAGGTTGCATTTTCAACTTTAACTCAAATTCATTTTTTTCCTTAATTTTTGGGTTGAAAAGTATGAGATTTTATCATATTTGGGCTAAATTCTTTAATTTTGAGTTTAAAAAAATACAATAAAAAATAGATTTTAGAAATTAGAAATATAAACCCTAAAGATGCAATAAAAATGATAAATATTCAAAAGTCTTATTCTGTCATATTTGGTCCACTTTGGTTCTATTCGGTCCATATAGGTCCTATTCGACCTGTTTTCTACACTTTGGTCCAATTTAGTTGACATTGGTAATATTCGGTCCACTATGGTCCTATTTGTTCCTATTTAGTCCATTGTGTCCACTTTGGTCCTAATCTGTCCATTCGTTCTTATTCGGTCCACATTGGTCCACCCTATCCTATTCAATCCACTTCGGTTCTTATGCACTTACATATGGTGAAAAGACATTTTTTTTTTTTGAAAACGAAAAAACATGTTTAGATTGAGAGTACCTATTCTAAATCCATTTTTTTTTTTAAATATAGATCTATTCATTGGTGCTATTTAAAAAATATAGACCTAGTAAAAAATAGATCTGTTTATTTTTGACTTACTTTCATCGGTGCTATTTAGTCCATATCCCTGTCCCTTTAACATTAGCATCAGATTTTTCGAATGGAATTAATGTCCGCCATTAGAATTCCACAAAAGTCCAAGCTAGTGGTACTAGACCAACTTTTTAAGAATTCCACAAGCCATCTTTATCTACTAGTCTTTTTTTAGTTGTGAAACATATATATACACACATATATGCACTCACTACAGAAAAAAGGGACTATCCCAGCATTTGCAAAACTACTGGGATAGCCTTAAAAAGCGCTAGAATAGGCCCTAAATGCCTATCCTGACACTTTTTTTCCCGTGCGCTTTAAATTTCCGTGCAGTGATAGTCGGTATAGAGTCGTGGGACATATACCAATGCTTTTCAAAAGCACCGGGATAGGTCTCGGTGCTTTTTAGACCCTGTTCTAGTGCTTTTTAAATTGCTGCTATAGGGTTTTTTTTTCTTCTTCTTTAAATACAAGCTATAGTGGTGGTTTAAAAGCATCGAGATAGGTCTTTTTTTTTAATATAGCCTATAGTGGTGGTTTTAAAAGCGCTGTTATAGGCATCTTTTAAATACTGGATATAGTGGCGGTTTCAAAAGTGCCGCTACAGGTGTTTTTAATATAGGCTTGAAAAGGACTATAGTGGCAGTTTCCAAAATGCCGCTATAGGTCCTTCTTTTTGAAAAAAAAAAAAATTGGGCAAAAATATTTTCCTTGCATTTTGTTTTCAAAACTTGTTTATAGCTAAACAAAAATCAATATAAAATAATCCTCTAGATCTAGTTGACACACACCAATATAGTTTCCACAGTAATCAAACATATTCAAACTATCAAATTAATATAGTACAATAATACAATTTCTAGCTATCAAATTAATAATGCAATTTCTAAAAATAGAGCTAATGAGAAATCCATAGTGATTATACATTTGGCAGTTTCACAAGTTCCATGACTCTCCACTTCCTTCTCTTCATAGGGAACCTCAGCTTCTTGCTGCAAGTTAACACATACTATTTTCACTAAAATGGCACAAAAATGGGCTAAATTCACAAGTATTTCAATATACTTTCAACTAAATACATCAGATTATACTCTTATTACACCTAATTTCACTCAAATTTCAAAGCAGAATATAAGGCAATAATTCCTTGCATCTAATGATTTAACTAAGCTCAATGTCCGTGATCTACAACACTAATTATGACAATGCATTTAATGAATAATACAAAATACATTATGTTGACAATTACACTTTCAACTAGTACTTTACACGATACATCCAAAAAAACAACAGGGAAAAGATAAAATGGTATAACTTTCAAATATACTAAAACCAACGAAAAATAAACATGAATAGAATGTTACTAGATACATCTCAACAACAATCTTAATCAACTAATAAACAAGAAACACTCTTCATTATAAAAATAATATACTACTTCATGTCCACCTATGAAATGTATAAAAGATATAGCCTATTTCATGAATAATTCACCATAAACTCATAGCACAAAATCAAGAAGAAACAAAATCAAGAAGAAAAAGAGAAGAAAACATACCAATAGCAAAATCAAACCATAATGCTATGTTCACAGCTAACTTATGTATAGTTTTTAAAGTATCACTTTTCCTAGTTACACCAATACTTTTACACTACTTCTTTTGTAAAACTAAACTCATCCAAACAAACTCAAGATAAACTTTACATAAATTATGCACTTCAACAATGATGATTGACAATTGAATAATAGTAGAATAATTAAATGACTATATTTCATGAAAGTGTGATTCTATGGAAAGATTTGGGATAGAAAATAAAATTAAATGCTTTACCGAGGGCAATAGTCCATTGAATATATAAAAAGGTTGATTCAATCTTGTTCTCCTACCCAACAGCATCAATTGAGTTTGTGCCTAAGTAGCTGAAAAGTGATAAAAATAAAAAGAACAAATAAACAGCATTTTCACTAATTTCCACAAAAACTATTGTTTTACAAAAAAAATTAGACAGTAGAACAATTACATCCATATTCAAAGTTGTACATATAGGAAGGCTAGCAATTATGTGGAATCCAAGAAAACAATAGAGAGAAAAAAAAAATGATTAATCCAACTCTAAGTCTCCACATATTCATGAACATTCCAACTCCTAAATTTTCTTTTTTAGCATTATATCTAATTCAGACACAAACCCCCACTTTGAAAAAGAAAATGCAAGCAACCCATGAGTTCATAATAGGATTTTAGTGGGCCTAAAATTAATGGTTATATAGCATACATGTGGCTGACTATGAAAAAAGACACTTTTCACAGAGCCTGTGATCAATCTACGAAAGATTGGGTCCACATTGCATCCTTAACAAATATGACTCCTAAACACAAAATTACCCCAGCAATCACACCCAAAGTACCTTAATTACTAGAACCCCAAGCCGTGTCAAGTTTTAAATGACATATGCTTAAGGAAGCCAACATTTCTTTTACAATGGATAATAATGCAAACAAAATAAAAAACTCTTCACAGTTAAATTCCATTAAAAAGAGATAGAAAAACAAAACTAAAAAGACAACGTTGAGTCATGGATTGCACTTCAATTATTATAATTCAAAAGCACATCTTTGAGAGGGGTATATTGTATCAAACATTAGTCATTCTTGCCCCACAGAGATCACATTTTTTTTTTGGGTGCATTCGCATTAAACATTGGTCACTAAAATTGTGACTCTACAACCTCAGGGAGAAGTGGAGAACACATGCATACCATGTCAATGCACAATAAACTCTAAGAAACAACTGAGATATTACAATATTGAGCATAATATTCTTCTGTAAAAAAGTATCAATTCTAAGTCTCAAGCAATGAATAATCCTCACCTATCTTCCCTTGCTCATCCTAGAGAAATAACAAGAGCAAATTAACTAAACTTGCAAGTTGCAACTCAGTTTAACTTAACTCCAATTCTTAGCTCCTAACTTAGGAAACTCATGATTAAATCTTAGATTCCTTAACTTAAACATAACTAAATTGTTCTATGCTTGTACTAACCGACACAACATGTTCAAGGCATCCCAAACAAACTAACATGGCAATTACAACTCAACATACAACCACAGAAAACAAAATATAAACTTCCTTGCACATAGAAAATTCTCAAACTAACATTTCTATCAATAAATTAGAAAAAAATAAATAAATAAATAAACTTCCCCTACAAACAGAAAATTCCCAAAAAAATTTTCAATTTCCAATAGATTAAAATACCTGTTGGAAAATTTAGACCTCGGTTGATAGAATTAACAAGTTTTAAACCCAAGTTGTTAATTAGATTTATTATTAATAAAACTTGTTAAAACAAACAAACATCAATATCATGTCAAAATCATGCAGCGGAAATAATAAATAAGACAAGATATGATGACCTAGGAAAATCAATGAAACCAACCAGTTTCACAGTAAAAACTTGGGGGGAAACCTTCCTAAAAAGCAATCCACTATAGTAAAGAGAAGTTTCAGATCTAGTACAAAACCTTTGTCCCTAGATTCTACAATCCTAGTAGATGAACTCATAGTAGAAACCTTCTACCGCTTCAGAACCTCTGAACTCTTCAATATATGAACGCCACCCTTTTGGTTGCACGGATCCCAGTACGTGACTAATTTCTTTGCACGAATCCCAGTACGTGACTCACTCACCAACTTAAGGAAGAAGAATGTTGGCTGCAAAGTTCTTCACTTCATCAACAATGAAGATTAAGAAGCACTTGGTTACAAAACCCTAAGGCGCAAAGACGCAGTAGCTTCTTTTTGAGAGAATAAGGTATCGATCACCTTTTACATATGTTCTCCTTGTATTCTCTCATGTGAAGGCCTCTAAAATAAGCCTTATATAGGTCTAGGGTTGTGAGAAAAGAAACCCTACTCAAATACATAAGCCTGGCCCAAAAATAAAAATCTGAATTTTAGTAACCTCGATAGATAGCAGCTATCGAGGAGGTGTCGAGAAGGTGTCGAGGGGACAGAAACTTTCTCGATCGATCGACCAGCTATCGAGAAGCTATCGAGATTGCGATAAGCATCAGCTGAAGAGCTCGATAGATTGCCAGGTGTCGAGGAGGTGTCGAGCAGCTATCGAGCTTTAAAATTCAGCACTTTCTCAGTTGATTCTTGGACAGACTTGCATGGCTTTAACACTTGAACTTGAAACAAGGTTTCTTGAAGTATTAAACACATCCTAGATCTACCCAAATACAAGTAAGGTGTGTTTTGTCAAAGGATTAGTCAACTACATAAAATAGTGACACATGTTCCTAACATGTGAATCACATATGTCCTAACAATACCTTCAAAGATTTAACTTTGTAGTTCCCACACCCAAGAGTTTTTCACTCTTGGAATCAGCAAGGTGTTAGTGTTACTCTCTTCCATAATTGGATTGCAAGTCACATATCAAATTCTAGTAGTCCAAATATAATTGACTAAAAGACAAAAATAACATTGGCAAAGAAAAGAAGCATTACATGATGAAGAAGATAGAGATTACTTGTAAACGGCAAGCAAGCTTTGAAGCGATTGGTGGCACCCAAAGAGAGAAGAGAGGTCAAGATAGGTCGGGGAGAGAGAGATGGAGTAGGTAAAAATGGGGTGACCCAAGTTGCCATCACAGGAAGTAAATAAGTAAAACAACATAGTTGATAAGGGCGTTCTTGTTGGAAGACTCAAAGTATGAGCATAAGGAAACCGACAGTTCCTCTGAACTCGTTAGCTTCCCTTAAGTAGATGGGGATCCAAAGCAGTAACGCCATAAAGCTGACGACCCTACGATACCTGACAGACATCTCCATAAAGTTGACGGGAAACCTTCGGACGAATCAAGAGATTGACAGGGTGAAGAGGTCGACAAGTTTAGCATGGCTTAGCTTGATCTCCACGAATATCTGTGCAAGGAAATATCTCGTATCCCATGATAAACCTTAATCAAAGAAATCTTTACAAGAAAAGGATCCCGTAAAATACGTGTATTAATGATAATCTTCCCTACAAGGAAAGATCTTCTCCACCAAGAAACGAAAGTCAGCTCTATACTACTATAAAAACCCCAAAGCCCTTATAAGCCAAGCTATGCGTAATTTTCTAGCTCTGGCACTCTAAAGTTGTAGAAATTCTCTCTAACTTAACCTTCGGAGGGCATTTGGCCGGTACTATACCGGTACTTTCTGTAAGGCTTTCTTTGTTTCTATTTTGCAAGTTTTGTCTAAAGCGTGTGGGGACTGTATGACTCACTAACTATTTTTAGCATCATCAATTGTGGTTGTCTATGGGAACCTCTCATAGTAGAAGCCATACTACCACTTCTTAGACAAAGAGTTGTATGGTACTCACTCGCTCGATGGCAACCAACAATCACCAAGGAGATGAACCACAAACTACTGCCCTCGAAAGACATGTATAGACTCTTGCTGTGGCTATAGAACGCCTTACTAAGCAAAACCACGACCTGGAAGAACAACTTCGCCAAAGGAACGCAGGACCCAACAATCATGGAAAGGAGTAAGAAGGTACCAGTGTTGAAATGAGGGACCAAGAAAGACCAGAAGGCTACGCCCCAAGTAGACAAGAGCGACAAGACACCAGCTATCCATCCATTGTAGATATGGCACCATCGTACATGGTTGTAGAGATACAGACGATGAAGGAGAGGATGGACTTCATGATGAACACTTTCAGGGGACGAGTGTCAAATGACCTCGATGAATTGGTCCACCAAACGGACTCGCCTTTTATTGCACCCATCACTTCATTCCCCATTCCACTAAAATTTTGTATGTCGCAGATAGAAGCCTATGACGGGTCAAAGGATCCCTTAGATCACCTTGATTCGTTCAAAACTCTTATGCACTTACAAGGTGTTGTAGATGAGATCATGTGCCGAGCTTTCCCAACAATGTTGAAGGGTCTCGTAAGGGTATGGTTCAGCAGGTTGATGCCCAACTCCATCAGTACCTTTAAGGAGCTAAGTGCGTAGTTTGTGTCACACTTTATCGGGGGGCAGGTATAAGAAGTCCACAGCATGCCTGATGAGTATT
This sequence comes from Quercus suber, assembly GCF_002906115.3. NCBI lineage: Eukaryota > Viridiplantae > Streptophyta > Magnoliopsida > Fagales > Fagaceae > Quercus > Quercus suber. The sequence continues at coordinate 565,855 of NW_027069846.1, forward strand.
AAGCAACGAGAGGATGAGACATTGAGGTCTTACATAACATGCTTCAACAAGGAAGCCCTTTCGATAGACAAAGCTGATGATAAGATACTTGTTGCTGCGTTCACCAATGGATTGCGGAAGGGGAAGTTTTTGTTCTCTCTATACAAAAATGACCCAAAGACCATGTCAGATGTGCTTTATCGAGCCACTAAGTTCATGAACGCAGAGGACACATTACTAGCCCGAAAGGAAAAACCCAAGAAGAGGGAAAGGCAAGAAGATGCGCAGTAGGACAGGGGATGGAAGATGACTAGAACAGGAGAACGATAGGAGGATAGGCACTCCAAGCCCCCCACTGGAAGGTTCACAAACTTCACCCCGCTAACTACCCTGATCGATCAGGTCTTGATGCAGATTAAAGACGATACAACCTTGACGTGGCCTGACAAGTTGAAGGGAAATCCAAGTAGGAGGTCCAAAGACAAGTATTGTTGTTTTCATCGGGATCACGGTCATGACACATCTGAATGCTATGACTTAAAGCAATAGATTGAGGCCTTTATTAGACAAGGGAAATTACAACGATTCGTCAACAAAGAAAGGACAGACCCACCACAAGAACAGGTTGCTAGAAGGGATGGCAAGCGCCCTAGGCAACCTTTAGGGAATATAATGATGATTGTAAGGGGCACCACAACATCTAGTTCATCCAAGAAGGCACGTAAGACTTACCTTAGGATGGTTCAGAATGTCCAGCTGACGAGTTTCATTCCAAAAATGGCACGAGTCAACAACCCCATAATTGAGTTCTCGGAGGAAGATGCTCAACATCTCCTCCACCCCCACAATGATGCACTTGTTGTTAGCATACTGGTAGGAGACTACAACACTCATTGGGTCCTAGTTGATAATGGAAGATCTGCTGATATCCTCTATTACCTGACATTCCAACAGATGAGAATTAAGAAAGAACGGCTCGTACTGACCAATGAACCACTCGTCAGATTTGGAGGAACGAAAGTATATTGATGAAACTGTAATTTTCCTTGTTAGTATGTTTCTTGTTATTTGATGAACGACCTATCAAACCTGTGTCACAGAAAGCACTCAGTGGATAAAGGCATCGGTGTAGGGCCTACCAAGGACCCTTCGATGCTTAAGTTAGCTTACTCTGTTTCTAGAGAAACCATAATTTGTATTGCTGTGTGTGTTCATCTCCATTTTACCTGTTTTTCCTCGCTTTATATAGCCTTAGGCTGAGTTAATACTCAGCAGACCATTGTATTGCAGTTGGATAATCAATGCTTAATGATGGCAATTTAACTCTAATGTTTACTGCCCATAACCGATCCTTAATTCTGCATTATTGGATGAAGGCAATGGTCTTGTGCTATTCATTGCTTGATTATTAATTACTGCCAAAAGTTAATGCATGCACGCCCGTCCATACCCTTACTCATCACTATTAGTGATGGTTTATGAATGATAGATGATCATTTGTGTGCTACTCGTCAGTTGCCCCTTTTATTCCTTTGTTGTCTATCATGTGGACGAGCAAAGGAATATGGAAAGTTCATTTTGGGTGGATCACTTTGTACATGCCTTGAGATCCTCATCCCATCATTTTTATTATGGGGCGATATTTTTGTCAACTGATTGCCACGTTCTATGATTGTGTCGGGTGCACGTGTAAGTTTTCCTTGAGTTTCTTGTGCATTGAATTCATTTCCTTTTTTTTTTTTTTAATATCAAAAAGCCTTCTCATATCCCTCTTCTTCTTCTTTGCTATACACTAAGCTTGGAGTCTGAAACTAGAAGAAAGTTCCTATACTTTCTACACGGTAAGACTCCTTTTTCTCTCTTAATGGTTGATTTTGATTTTATTAGGAAGGAAACTCCCTCTGTTTTGTTCTTCTTTGCTAGGTTAGGATTGTTTCTTGAATCTTTTGGTGGACGCTGTCCCTAAGTAGGCTTATTTGTTCCTCAAAACTGTGGGGCTTTTAGGCTTGTTTTGAATGGCCTTTACCCTTTGCTTCGTCGTTCTTTAATCACCCATCATCTAGACGTGACTGCCATAGATTACAGGGATAGTGACGTCATATCCAGTGAGTTAGAAACTGCTTTGTCATCAAGTGGTGAGTCCTCTAACAAAGATTTCGAAATTATAATGTCAAAAGCTTCGTTGTCTTCAAAACCCTCCTCTTCTTCAAAAATTCCTTCGTCTTCAATTCCCTTTCATGCTTTCTCTGAAACTTGCTTTTTAGAGATGAGGCATTTGAAATCTATTCATAAGAGGTTTCGATTCCCTGAAGGGGTATCTATAAGATTGCTTCATCCTAATGAGAAAGCATGCACCTTTGCCCAAGGCAAGGTGAGTTTTTACAAAGCTACTTTTTCATGTGGCCTTCATTTTCCAATTCATCCTTTTATTATGCAACTCCTTTTTTATTTGAATGTTGCACTTGGTTAACTTGTCCCTAATGCATGGAGGACAATCATTGGTTACATGTCAATCTGGGTGTCTGTCTATGACGGGGACATGATTACCTTAAATGAGTTTCTTCACCTGTATTGCTTGAAGCCTTCCACCCATTACGAGTATTTTGAACTTCTACCTTGGAATAGGGAATCTAGAATCATCCATAGCTTCCTTACTTCCTTTCATGACTGGAAGTCACGATATTTCTTCATTTCTGGATTTGGATTGGAAACCATGTCTAACGACTTGTGGGGTGAGGTCCCATGGTTGCTATGGAAATGAGAAATCCCTTCTCTTGGTGCGTCTTACTCTTCCTCTTCACTAAACAGATTGTTTTGAGTTTTACTGCTTTTTTGATCTCTTTTCTATCTCCTCTTTTGCAGTTGCTGATCGTCCTTTATTAGAGAAACACTACCAAGGACGAATTAAGGCAACCCTTGAGTTTGCCCTCATGGTTGACGATTTTGACGAGTTAGTTGACCCTCATCAACTGTATGAGTGTTGTCTTGGACCCGAGCCTTCTGCGTACATTTTGAGAAAAATTGCCTAGGAAGAGAAGAGTAGGTTTTTAGTTCTTTCTTGTCTTATCTTATAGATTTTCAATCTACTAACCTTCTCTTTGCAGAAATGGCCACTAGGTACAGCAAAGACAAGTATGCCCGTGTTAAGAACTTGAAGAATGAACCCCTGTCTCTCATTACCCCTAGGTCAAAGAAACACAAGCTAGATGAAATGAAGGATGAGACTCCTGTCCTTAAGTCACTTTTTGGTACTCCTTCTTCTTCCATACCTTCCTTCGAGATGATGACCTTCAGTCCTTCAACCATGCATTCTAAAGGGAAGGCCAAGATTGGAAAAAGTGTTTGGGACGGCCCTACTACTGCCCTCGAACGAGCCCATAATGTCATCACTGATGATGAGTTTAAGGGTCTCTCGTTTATCCCCTCTCACGAATTGGTTAGCCATCACATTCATAAACTAGTACAGGTATTTCATTCAATCGTTTCTTCATCATTTGTCAAGTGGCTATATATGTTCAAAATTACTGACCTTTTCATCTCTCTAGGTTCTTGGTGGGTCTCTTCATTTAACAACAGACTACCTGAGTGGGGAGGAGAAGGTAGTGGTGGCTAACTCCAAGGTTGATTTTGTTGAGGCTGAAAGTTCAAGGTTGAGGAAAGATTTGATTGAAGCTATGGACCAGTTGACCAAGGCCAAAAAGAAGGTGAAAGAACTAAAGGAAGCTTTGAAAGTTGAGAAAAAGCTCATCATTCAGAAAGACAAGGAAGTCCAAGCTGCCTTCTTGAGAACGGACAAGAAGCGTGAGAAGGTGAATGCCAGGTTCCTGAAGTCTGATTGCTTCTCCAATATATAGTTCAAGCAATATTTCAAGGGCTTCGAGGTTCTTCGTCATTGGATGATGAAGCACCATAGCCATGTAGCTGACTTCGCAAAATTGGACTTTGAAGCTGTTGACATTGAGATCCTTGTTGATGAGGCCAATGAGAAAGAGGGTGAAACCATTGGTGAAACTACTGAAGTTGTTGAAGAAGAGGGCACTGTTATAAGGGGAGCTAATGACGAGGCTCAGATAGAGGTAAACTGTATGGAGAAGACCGTCAATGCTCCTTAAAGTAGAAAATATTTTTTCTCTCTTTCTTTTGTTTGATCAATGAATGCCTCCTGTTTTAAGGCTTTAAATTTAGAAACAATAAGTGCCTCCTATTTTAAGGCTTTTATTTTAGAAACTATGCACTTAGAACTTTGAAGTTCTTACGATTCATGCTTGCTCTTTTATTATCTTGTTTAATGATTCAACTTGTCTTTTGAGTTTTCACCATATTCTGTGATTTCAGCTCATTGTTAGAGTCATTACCACGTCTATGATTTGACTCGTCATTTGGAGTCTTTACCATCTATTGTGATTTTAACTCATCTTGTGAGTTTTTACCACTTCCATGATTTTAGTTCGTGATTTAAACTTATCTTGTCAGTTTTTACCACTTTTATGATTTTAGTTTTATGATTTAAACTTATCTTGTAAGTTTTTTATCATGTTTATGATTTTCACTCTTCGCTCGAGCTTTTTGTCACTCTTGTTTGAACTTATTTCAGTTATTTCCTTTTTGTCATTGGACTTTAGCTTTGAAATTTTGTCAAACTTTATTGAGAAAAAGGATGGCTGATTAGGGCTTATTATTTCATGCATTCCTCATACACAAGGGAATTACAAGGGAAACAACAAACTAAAAATAGCTTTAAAATACTTGAAAGAAAAGAAATACTTAGAAAAAACAATTAAATCTTGCTTATTTGATGTGTTGTCATGCGAGGTGCTCTTTCAAACAAAGCTTATTAGACTAGGCAGCAACTTTTACTGATAGTACTTCTTGAGATGCCCCATGTTCCAAGGATGAGGAAGTGGATTGCCTTCCAAATCCTTCAATTAATAGCTTCCTTGCCTGGAGTAATGGACGACCTTGTATGGGCCTTCCCATCCAACTTCCTTTGAGCTGGATCCCCAGTAGCTTAGGAGACTTTTCGCAGCACCATATTGTCAGGTTTAAACCTTCTGAGTTTTACCCTTTGATTATAATACTTCTGCATTTTTTGTTAGTACCTAGCCATTCTCAAGGCTGCCTTATCTCTGACTTTAGCCAAACAATTCAACCTGAGTCTTAGTTCGTCATTGTTTTTGTGCCTTTGTTGTAATGAGCTTGCCTAAGATTGGAGACTCCTATCTCAGCTAGAATGACTACTTCAGTGCTGAAGGCCAACTTGAATGGAGTTTCTCCCGTTGTTGTTCTTGCTATTGTCCTGTAAGACCATAATACCCTAGGCAACTCTTCAGCCCATGCACCTTTTGCCCCCTCAGGTCATGCTTTGATGAGTTTAAGCAAAGTATGATTTGTTACTTTGGTCTACCCAGGTGACCAGTAGTGATTTTGTATCCCTAGTTCTACACAAAACTCCTTGAATTTTCGACTATCAAATTGATGACCATTATCAGATATGATCGTCTTAGGGATCCCAAACCTACAGATGATGTTCTTCCAAACAAAGGTCTGGATCTTGTCTTCAGTGATTTTTGCTTGTGGTTGCTTCGACTCATTTGATGAAGCAGTCAATGGCTACGAGTAGGAACTTCACTTGCCTTTTTCCCAAAGGGAGTGGCCTGGCAATGTTGATTCCCCATGTAAAGAATGGCCAGGGTAAAGAGATGCTCATCAGTAACTCCCTAGGTATGTGTTGCATGTTGCCAAACTGTTAACATTTATCACATTTCTTCACAAGTTCAGCTGCATCCTTCTACATAGTTGGCCAAAAGTAGCCTACCCTAATCGTCTTTCACACCAAAGATCGTGGCCTAGAATGGTTACCACAGACACCCTCGTGTATTTCTTATAACAAGTCAAGCATTTCAGGTACGACATTGAGAATCCTCTTTTGTAGAGTTCTCCATTCAAAACAATGAACCTTGCTGCTTGGATTCTAACTTTCTTTGCCTTTAATGAGTTAGATGGGAGTTGCTCGTCCTTAATGTAGGCTATGATTGGTTCCATCCAGTTGCTTGGCTTTTAAATTACAAGGGTCTGCAATCCATCAATACTAGGGATTGTCTGAACTTCCATAAGCAAACCTACAGTTGTTAAAGCATCTTCTGTTGAGGCTAGTCTAGCTACCTCTTCAGCAGCTGAGTTTTCTTCCTTTGGGATTAGCTTGAATTTGACGTTATCAAACTTACCAATGAGCGGGCTTGTCAGCTGCAGGTATTTGTTCATTTTTTCCTTATTTGCTTCATATTCGTTGCTTATTTGCCCAACAATCAGTTTAGAATTAGACCTCAACTTCAAATTCCTGACTCCTAAGGCTCTTACAACCCTTAAGCTGGTAAGGACTGCTTCATACTCCGCCTAATTGTTTGTTGCAGGAAACAGGAGTTAAACCCCATATTTAAGGACGTCATTCTCTGGTGATGTCATTATAACATTGACATCTCTAAATCCTGTTACAGACGAGCCATTTAAGCAAGCTGTCCAATACTCTGCTTCCTAACCAAAATCTGGAAGGGTGAATTCCACAATGAAATCTGCTAAAGCTTGTGCTTTGACTACTGTTTTTGGCTTGTGCTTAATGTCAAACTGGCTTAGCTAAACTACCCACTAATCATATGACTTGCAACATCTGGTTTGCTCATTGCTTTTCGGATTGGCTAGTTTGTCATAACTATAATGGTATGAGCCTAGAAGTATGGACGTAGCTTCCTTGAAGCCACAATTTATAAGAAGGCCATCTTCTCCATGCGTGGATAGTTTGCTTTGGCACCCTGAAAAGCCTGACTAGTGTAATACACTAGTCTTTGTATCTTGGATTCCTTGCGGACTAGAGCAAAACTAAAGGCCATCGGTGATACAGCCAAGTATAAAAACAATTCCTCCCCTTCAACTGATGGGCTTAGCAATAGAGGCTTGGCCAGATACTCCTTGAGGCTCTAAAAGGCTGCCTCACACTCATTCGTCTATTGAAAAGCCTGCTTAAGAACTTTAAAGTAAGGAAGACACTTGTTAGTGGCCTTTGAGACAAACCTGTTTAATGTTGTTACTCGTCTCGTCAATCTTTGCACATCCTTTACTGTCTTGGGGGAAGTCATGTTGAGTATGGCTTTGACCTTCTCTGGATTCGCCTCAATTTCTTGTTAAGACACCATGAAACCTAGGAATTTTCCTGATGAAACCTCATAGAGACACTTTGCAGGGTTGAGCTTCATCTTATACCTTCTCAAAGTGTCAAATGCCTCTTAAAGTTCTGCAAGATGGGTTTTAGCTTCCCTAATTTTAACGAGCATATCGTCCACATAGACCTCCATATACCTTCCTATCTGCTTGTTGAACATCTGATTCACCAACCTTTGATATGTGGCTCCCGCGATCTTCAGTTCGAACGGCATGACTTTGTAGCAATATAAGCCCTAGCTAGTGACGAATGCAGTTTTCTCTTGATCTTCTTCCTTCATTAGGATTTGTTTATAACCTAAAAAAGCATTCATGAAGGTTAATAATTCATGGCCAGCCATTGAATCAACAAGCTCGTCAATTTTGGGAAGGGGAAAACTATCCTTGGGACATGCATTGTTCAAATCAATGAAGTCCACACACATTCTCTACTTTCCATTGGACTTTTTTACCATAACCACATTTGCAAGCCATTTTGGATAATAGACTTCTCTAATGAATCTAGCCGTTAAGAGTTTTTCCACCTCTTCCGTGATTGCTTTGTCCCCTCTGGGGCAAATACTCGTCTCTTCTGTTGAACGGGCTTCTTCGTTGGGTCGACATTAAGACTGTGCTCTATCACTCGTCTGTCAATCCCTGGCATGCCCTTATGGCTCCACGCAAAGACATCTAAGTTCTTTTTCAAGAACCTCACCAATTCGTCCTTCAAAGTCTGTTAAAGCTCTTTTTCTACCTTGGTGGTTTTAGATGGGTCTCCTTCCACTAGCACTACATTTTCTACCTCCTCCATAGGTTTGGGTGGTTCTTCTTCTACCATCCAAGTGTGATTTTCCCTAGATGCTAAGACTGCTTGGTAACATTCTCGAGCCAAAAGTTGGTCCCCAATGATTTCTCCAGTTCCATGGGGGGTCAGGAATTTCACTTTCAGACAATACATGGAAGTTACTGCCTTAAGGCAATTAAGGGTTGGTTGAACAAGAATCATATTGTAAGATGAAGGACAGTTAACGATCAAGAAATATACCATCCATGTCACTTAAGGAAGGTAGGTTCCTGCGCTATAATCTATAATGACACTATGCCTTTCAGATAAACACGATCTTCGCTGAAGCTAACTAACGGAGATCCAAAAGGCTTAAGGTGCTTTGGATCCAATTTCATCTACTAGAAAGCCGTCATGTATATTACGTCTATTGAGCTTCCATTATCCACCAACACCCTTCGAGTATTGAACCCTTTAATGGTCAGCATAATGAGTAGGGGATCATCATGGGGTTGTTTGATCCCCTTCACATCTTGTTCGAAGAAGATAATGTCGTCATTCCCAGTGCAACAATGCTTTGCCTTTGGGTGGTTGACGTGGACACTGTTTACCTGCCTCTGAATTGCCTTTCTCAAGGACTTGTATGATCCTCCAACTATTGTCCCCCCCCCCCCCCCCCCCCCCCCCCCCCCCCCCCCCCCCCCCCCCCCCCCCCCCCCCCCCCCCCCCCCCCCCCCCCCCCCCCCCCCCCCCCCCCCCCCCCCCCCCCCCCCCCCCCCCCCCCCCCCCCCCCCCCCCCCCCCCCCCCCCC